>NC_090275.1:74838584-75083584 GCF_040414725.1 Anabrus simplex | reverse complement strand
CTAACAACCTTGGTTGTATTCAGAATGAGCAATTTGCTCCAAGCTAAGCTAAAGCTTCTCAAGTATGATGGTAAAACAAAGACATGAAGTTAATACCCCAGGTGGCAACTTTTCAAAGAAATCCACCGTCACCGACAAGCGACGCATGCATACGGTTCGGATTCTGGGGGGATGCAACATCATACTAAAGACGAGTCGGAGCGTCTTGGAAATCCTGAACAGTCACGAAAGCTGAAACCCATATCTAAGACATTTTTGGCAACGTTCAACATAAACAGTCTAATACAAACTGGTAAGGTGAAACAGCTGACCAATGCCCTCCACGAAAATAAAATCGCAGTAATGGCTCTGCAAGAAACTCGCTTCACCGACGAAGATACGTTTGAGTCTGAAAGGTATCGGTTCTTCAAGAGCAGATCCCATAAGATAGTAATGAAAAACACCCATATCTTCGGTACAGCTTTTGCTGTCAACACCAGAATCCCAAGCAGGTTTTCGGAAAGGCCGATCAAGTGCAGAACAAATACTTAACCTAAAAACCATAATAAGATACCATACGCTGAGAGGTCGAACCTAAGTATCTACATTTGTAGACTTCAGGAAAGCATATGTCTCCATCGACCGTGATGTGTTGCTGAACATCCTTGCAGAAATGGGAGTCGATTAGAAATTGCTGGCGATAATAAGGGCAACACTAACTAATACCAAATCCAAAGTAAAATTCCAAGGATGTCTCTCCGAACCCTTTGAGATCAAGACAGGCGTTCGACAGGGAGATGGGCTGTCACCTCTTTTGTTCAACTGCGTACTTGAGAAGGTAATACAGGAGTGGCGAAAGACGTTAAAAGAAAGAAACCTTTACAAACCCGTAAGGACTGGGCCAAAGAAAAATGGGGTGGAAATAGATTGCTTAGCGTTCGTTGATGATATAGCCCTTATGACAGAAAATTTCGAAAGTGCAACAGAACAGATCAATGTGTTGAAGGAAGTAGCAGAATAAACAGGTTTACAACTTTCCTTTCAAAAGACAGAAGTAATGTCAAATATCAAACATGATACGGCACAACTAAACACTAAATATGGAACGATAAACCGTGTTACTAAATTTAAATACCTTGGGGAATGGATTCAGGAAAATGGACTGGACAAAGAGGCCATAGCAGCAAGAATCAAGAAAATGGAAGTCACTTTCCAAACCACCCGCAACATATAAAACAAAAAGTGCTTTTCTCTAAACACAAAAATTCGTCACTACAACACTGTCATCAAACCAGTATCGCTGTTTGCACCTGAATGCCTTATCCTGTCTGAGAAATGCTTGCTTGCGGATTTAGAGAGGAAAGAGAGAAAGATCCTACACACGATACTTGGTCCAAACTACAAAATGTACTCTAAGATAAAAAAGATCACGGACACAATGCGTAAAGGCAGAGTTCGCTTCTGCGGTCATATACGACGGATAATAGACTCTCGATGGACGAAATTCAGTATATTTGACTCAAAACCAAAAACGGCAATGCCATGGTACGTTAATGTCAAGAAAGATCTTAAAGAACTGGGCCTACAAGCAGAAAATGCACAAGACCGAAATCTTTTCAGAGCGGCCATCAAGACTTTTGGAACTTTCCGGAACGAAAAAACGGGCAACTGGTGCTAAATGGACAGAAGAACGTCGTGCTAAACACAGTGAGATAACGAAGACGATGTGGATCAAGCGAAAAATGAGCAAATGCCAGAATTAAAGTGAGGCTTATCGTGGTCCCTAGCTGGCCGATTAGCGAAGTTGAATGAATAATAATAATAATAATAATAATAATAATAATAATAATAATAATAATAATAATAATAATAATAATAATAATAATAATAATACATAACAAGTGTATAGATAGTTTTAGTATACATCTTACATGTATGTGGAAGTTTACGAACGGGGAAATGTGTGCAAAAAGAAGTCACAAACAGTGATAATTAAAGAATTGATACAACCAGGTATACGTAGTTCTTTTCCTATTTTATCGCATAACATATATTTCTTCCTTACATTCTTGTAATCTTTTCATTACTCATGTCGTAAAGCATTGGATGTTTCTTAAAGCGCTCTGTCAACAGTTCAGTCGTCATTGCTAATGTCACAATGAATGCGGGACGCGGGAAAACGCTGCATGCTGCGAACTGAAAATGGTTCGCAGCAATCCCGCCATGTAGGCGGGAGAGTGACACACCGGTGTGAATGGATCCATATCCCGCTGTACTCATATTACTTAGCGACGGGATCGTTCCCCTCCCACTCTCGCGTCCCGCGTTGGTGTGCGCAGACCTTTTAACTATTTTATGCCCCAGTGCGTGAAGGGATACTGAACAAGCGGGATAAGCTGTGGAACATTACGAAGATGATTTTAGTTAACATCTTTTAGCATCCAGAAACATCCATTTGTTATTTCTGGTATAATAGCAATATACTCGTTCTTCGGGGGTACGGAGATAAAATATTTGGATTTGGGGGGTACGCCAACCATAAACTTTGAATACCACTGCTCTAGAGAACTGATTATTTCATAGGCCCTGAGTTAGTTTCCCCTTTTCGATGCACTGACTCCTACACTTGTCCACTCCCTATGCCATATAAATGTCCCTCGAAAACGATTCGTTAGATGCAAACAAGTTAATCGTTCTCAATATCAGTTTCATTTATTGAAATATGTATTTATGATCATTTTATTTTCCCAAAGGGAAAATTAACACCATTTTCATTTACCAGTACTTCTAAGATTTATATCTTGATTTTCAGCGAAACTATGAACATAATAAGAAGAGAGAAATGAAGAATTAACCCTCTTACTTCGCACTTAAATGAATGAGACGTGGGCTAAGATTGGAGTCCAGAGTATTATTATTATTATTACCGTATTCACGCGAATAATCCCCGCCACCAAATAATCCCCGCACCCTAACTTTAGGTAGGCTTATTTTGAAAAAAAGAAATGCCAACTTTGACGCAAAAAACCGCATCCCAATTTCGTGCCTCAATTTTTTTTTAATGTGCGGGTATTATTTGCGTAAACACGGGTATTTACGCGAATAATCCCCGCCACCGTATTTACGCGAATAATACGGCACCCTAAATTTAGGAAGGCTGATTTTGAAGAAAATGCCAACATTGACGCAAATAAAACCCGCATCCCAATTTCGTGCCCCAATTTCGTGCCCCAATTTCTTTTAAATGTGCGGGTATTATTCGCGTAAATACGGTATTATTAAATAATATTATTATTATTATTAAGGAAATATCGTGGAACAGAGAGGTGTAAGAAGCTGCTGGGCTGAATTGGTGGACAGGGAAATGACCAGACAATAAGTTAAAACACTAAGTATTGACATTTTATTTCTTTCCTTTTTCTTTTTTCGATTTTGAAATTTGATCTGGAGTATGTTAAATAACGAATAAGTCCAAAAATCTGGTACAATAGAGAAAATTATCGACACAATAGTTTACAAGGGATGAGCAATATAGCTCTAAACAGGCACACTTTTACAAGAGCATGTTTGCTCCACTCATTTACATTCTAGGAGACTTTGCTCCAAAAGTTACTACAGTCCAGCCACTCAAAGGAACAAGCTTCTTACAAAATTATGCCCGATAATCTTCAAACACAGTCTTAACAGTCACTTCTGCTCTTACAGTCTTTTACACATTCGTGTATCAAAAATTCCAATTTAAACGCGGGTATGAGTGCCCATACTAAATGGCCTTAATGTAAAAATAAAAGGTTTAACACGATCGGCCATGAACAAAAGCTAGGAGGTGAAAAACTGCACTCCCTTTAGAAAAACTTTTAAAACCTTAAATGGGCTTATGGTCCGAAGTTACTGAGGCTAAGCTTATACAGCAGAGGAGTGACTAAACGAGAAATATTAAATGCCGGAGGACTGTGAAGAATTTAGGGGTTTAGAAAATTTTAGACACCCCATACCAAGTTGAATGGGAATCAACAGAGGGTGAACATTCTTTTTTCCTTTAATTTAGATGTTTCTCAGCAGGGGTTTCAACAGAGTCCTCAGACTTGCCGAAAATTTACATTTAAACTATGACTTTAGAACTTCACATTAAAAAATTTCGAAACCTTCCCCTCAAGTTATCTGCCTGGAGCTAGCTCATGTCAAGACATGTCTGCCATTACCTTGAGTAGTGTTATATAGAGGATGGTTGCCTAGTTGTAATTCCTCTTAAACAGTAATCACCACCGCCACCACTTTCCGAACGACGACAGGCAACCCCTGCCTCCGAATAACACGCTGCACTCACTAGACAGCAGCGATGAAGATGACAATACCGCCCTAAAGCGCCCAGCTTTTATAGCATTTCTCGGGGAAGTTTGTAGAACTCTTTACTGATATGCTGGATGCCTGTACACACCCCCAATTCTAATTGGCTAGAGAAAATATTCCAGAAATTCCTGATTGGTTACTAACTAACGAAGAAGGAAACAGTAGGTGTGTTGACAACTTTGACATACCTATAAACAAAACAATCTTTACAAACTTAAGGTTTGCCACCTGTCACCACACAAATTCCTTAATAAACTAGAGTTCGACGCGCTAGTGGTAGCAGCAAAACCGATGATAGAGACATCTAGCGGTTGATTGAAAATCAAAGTATCTTGAATAACATTAGTTCAAGTTCAATTACAATAGATGGCGAGCAGTTTAAGTGGACGGATAACGATGATTAAGAAATGGATTGCAAATAAAGAATAGCCAATATAATCGTGGTGCTATATTATTATATTTTATTTACCTAAAATTCGTAGCTCATATCCCTAGGATGTTTTCAACATCGAATTGCTTGGCTGAAGGGCTAGAACTGGAGTTTATTTTTAATGGCTTTCCGTAACACTGGCGGTAGCCCTGACGATCTGAAATTCGATAATGAGATTCATCTTCTTTAGAATCGAGAACACATTGATTCACAGTCCTTTGAGATTCTCTATAAAACATCCTCTATTCATAATGAAGGAGGATGGTACATAGTAACCTATATATGCAAAGCGACCTCATTTTGAAAGCCTCGTAATTTAACGAGAGCATTTAGCGTTATTTGCTTGAACAAGGATTAACGATTTTAAAGCCGCACGACGTTCTCTCTAGGAATGTAAGTAATCAAGTATTGAAATTAGTCTTCTAGCGTCAGCTTTTCGCGTTCTCTTTCCCAATACACGCTTGATTGCCATCGTTCCTCTGTGTTACCCACCCGCAAGGGATTAAAACAGTCGCTTTATTCAGCGTCGAGCGTTGCTCCTGCCTTCAGATAGCCTCGCGCATATATGAAGTCATGCGTGCTGCCTAATTAAAAGGATGGAGAGTGCATTTGAAAAACGTTTATCTCCTCCTGTGGGACGGCGAACCTGAATACATTGAGACTACTACTACAGAGCAGAGTACTCGTAGGTTGGTTGAAGTGTTAACATTAAGTCCACCACACCTAATTAATATTTGAGAAACTTATTTCTAAAAAGTACCAAATCCAAAAGTAGAGTTTTACTGGAAGGAATACAGAACGCTCGGGGTGTAACATTTCAACTGAAAATTCATTTTAGCACTCCCACTTTGTTCAGATACAAAGTATTTCTGTTCAAACATTTGCAGTTTAAGAAACATTCAAGAAAAAATCCCCATCCTTGGGATATGAGCTACGAATATCAAGTAAATGAAATGTAGTAAAGTACGAGAATATATTTATTTATTCCTAAAATTACTATCCTTTCCTTAATCATCGTTATGCGGTCGGTTAGATTAGCAGTTTACATTTTTCTACCACTTCGAGCGCTAATGTGAGTCAATGCATTGTTTAACTTAAGAACCACTACGAGCGCTAATACGAGTCAATGCAGAGTATCACTTAAACCCTTATAACTACATTCGGCGAAAACATTTTTCAAAAAGTCTTAAAAAAAAGCCAGAGGGTATTGAACCAAGGAACACATTACAGAACTAATTATGTAAATAAGTTAATTTGGATAGGATTTGAATAAAAAGGGAAACTCATAATTTGAAGCCTTCGAGGGCACTTTAGTATTTTTACTGTTACGGAGTTATCCGTGGAAGGCAGAGGTGAAAGAAGGTGCGGGCTGGAATGGGTCTAACTACAAGGCCGAAAGATTAATTAAAATTTAAATAAAGCTTATATTTTCAATAGACAACAAGATTTAACAAGTTTTCACTAGGTGAAATAACAATGAAAATTCAGGTACAATTATAACTTCACAAATGAAAGCACAAGTTAAGGGGTCTTTACAAATTCTGGGCTTCGAGCCCCAAATTTATAATTCCTGAGCTCTCAGCTCACAACCACAAATTACCAAAGGGCAGAAAACCCCTCATTCATGGAGCACTTGCTTCCAACTTTTAACCACAAGCCTCCCAAAGGCAATTTCCAAACACAAGAAAGAGCTGACCCGCTCTCAATTTTTCAAGCCAATTAAAGGCAATACCAGACTTTACAAAAACTCGCCGTCGAGGCACAACTTACAAGAATTAAACAGGGGTATCTCGTACCCAGCCTACAGGGCCTTAAAAGAAAAAGAAAAGGTTAATTAAATGGCCCAAAATACCAAGATGAATGGAAGCGTTGCTTGCACTCTTACATGAAACTTTGTAAAACCTAAGGGGCACTAGGCCGATGATACAAAGGCTGTTCCCAAACTAGGGAGGTGACTCGTATAAGAAAATTTTAATACATTAAGAGTAGAAAATCGGTTATGAAAACGTATTCACCTCAACTCAAAAGGAAGAGGAGCTCGAGACGGTAAAGCACTCTATATCCCCGATTTACAGTTTAAAGTAATAAGAAACTTTTACATAAGCCGGCACTAAGTTACATTTTTAGAAAAGTAGGTTACATTGAAAAGGTTTCGGACCTTCCCCGAGGGCTAAACTGCTGAGCTAGCAAGAAATAAAGATGTTAAAAGGCCATTACCTTGTAGAAGAGCTGCTGGCGGATGAAAGAGGCGCTTCCCGCCTCCTGCTATACTTCCATACACTAAGCTAGATGTTGTACGAGTGGCGGAGAGCCAGGAAAATCAGCAGTTTTTATACTCTCGGGGAAGTTTCGAGACCTTTCATGAATGATTAAGACACACCCACAGTCGTTTATTGGGTAGCTTACAGTTACACATCAACATTGGGGAAGAAAGACGCCATTGGCTGAAAATTAATGACAGAAATTTACGATTGGCTAATTTCAAAACTGGTGGAAATAAAGATTAATATTGTCAACCCACAAATGAAAGAACAACATTTAGTAAAGAACAAACTTATGAATACAAAATATCTTCAAGAAAAGTTCCTTCACTTCGCACTAGCATGCATGATCATAGTTTTTGGTAGAAGCATCTGTGAGAGAATGTCCACACTTCTTGATAATTACTAAACAAAAACAATTCGAAATTAACACAGTGACATCTTCTGATAAATGCTTGAATTAGTTCAGTTTTAAAGTTCAGAGTTTCAGCTGTAGAGGAGTACTTTAAGGCGGAAAATTCAAATGTGCGGCATATAGTTGTACCAACCGGTACATTTACTATCGACACAATTGAGTAAGTTGATTAATTTTACGTTTTTCGTAGTATGCTGACCCCTACTTTGTCTGCCAAGAAATGTTTTCAACAATAAAACATGGATTTTGTACCTTTAGGCATTGAAACTCTAAATATTTCCTTCTGAAAGTCATAAATGTCACTGCCGTCACCAGAAAACTGACTTTATTTTAATATCCTACAATGACCAAAATTAAGTTGTAGATAGTAGACCTATATAAGGGGCAACCAAATGAAAACCGAACACCCGCCACATTCTTTGCGAAAAATGGCAACAATGTTCTTACGTATCCAGTACATAAATATATCATTAATAATTTCACTTTTTTAACGCATGAATAACATGACTTAAACATTCTCCTTCGGCTCGAATTTTAAAAAATATCACACCACAAAAAAGGTCACTGTTCTCGTGTTTATGGTTACTTCAAACAAAAACAGGGGCTGCCTGGCCGAGGCGGTAAAGGCGTGCTCGGTTCGTCCGGAAGGACGTGGGTTCGAGTCCCCCCGTCAGGAAGTCGTAAAATTTAAGAAACGAGATTTCCACTTCCGGAGGTGCATATGGCCCTGAGGTTCGCTCAGCCTACACCAAAAAAGAGTACCAGGTTAATTCCTGGGGGCAAAGGCGGCTGGGCGTAGAGCTAACCACTCCACCCCATCACGTGCCGCGGTTAGCAATGGTGGAAGCCTTTATCTTCCACTCCTCCAAGGGCCTTCGTGGCCTGTACGGTGGTGTATTTGTATTTGCCTTTGTCAAACGAAAACAGCTATTTCGCTGTGAACTATTTTACTAGTATTATGACACATGCCCCGAAATGAAAAATAATTTATGTTGTTTCTGTTAAAATAGGCCTATGTGAAATATGTAGCCTATCCTATAGGATCTAGAACCGATCCTTGAGAAAGCCATATATACTTGCTTTAATAGTATCTATGTATCGTACTGGGTTAATGCATACGTTCGTAACGCCTACAGCTTAGAGTGATATTACACATTTAACTGTTGCATATTTGGGACATTCGGAGACCATGGTAATGCAAACAACGCACTACTGTAGTGTCACTAGCGATCATCATCAGTAATATAATACATCCTGCTTATCAATTTCTTTCTCCGAACTCTGGGGAAATTTTTCAATTCCTTACTTAAATAAATATATTAGTTTTGTGCCATTGAACACGACGAACCACGTTTGAAAATAATTTTCACCATGGAAAGAGCATCCATGCATATTGTGCGCTAAAGAACAGAAGGAGTGGAAATCGGAGAGGGCAAGATCGGAAGAATAAGAGGATTATAGGATAATAGGATAATCGGCATGCGGACGTGCCTTATCGTGCAGTAGCGACACATGATGTCGTCCCGCTCGGTTTCCTTGCATTGTGGCAGCAGGGTTACCCAGTTGTTAACAATGAACGTCAGCATTCCTGAGAAGCAACTCCGAGAACACGATACCCTCGTTGTCCCATTAGATGTTATTTATTTATTTATTTAGGATCGTTTCAACCTCCTATGGGCTACGATTACACAACTTCCTTGACTGTTGATGTTCTTTCTTTTTTACGCCAACACTCTTTCATTCTACCCCCTGTGGGTGGGGGTGGTGGAATAACACCCACGGTATCCCCCTGTCTGTCGTAAGAGGCGACTAAAAGGGGCAACAGGGGCTCTGTACTTTGGAGCGTGGGATGGCGACCACGGGGCTCTTATCTGAGTCCTGGCATTGCTTCCACTTACTTGTGCCGGGGTCCTCACTTTCATCTATCCTATCTGACCTCCCTTGGTCAACTCTTGTTCCTTTTCGACCCCGACGCTATTAGGTTTGCGAGGGCTAGGGAGTCTTTAATTTTCACGCCCTTCGTGGGCCTTGTCTTCCTTTGGCCGATATCTTCATTTCTCGAAGTGTCGGATCCCTTCCATTTTTCCCTCTGATTATTGTTTTATAGAGGATGGTTGCCTAGTTGTACTTCCTCTTAAAACAATAATCACCACCACCACTTTTTCATTATCTCCGCAATTTTCCTTCTGAACACTGTTCTGGTTGTAATATCTCCCTCCTCAATGCCACAGTTTTTAAGATCCTCATGAACTTCTTTCAGCCATGGTGCCTGGGTCTTTCTTCTTTCCTGGAAGATAAGAATCTTATTTGATAGGCGTTCCGGTCCCATTCTCCTGAGGTGTCCATAGATATTCAGTCGCCTTTTTCTTATCGAGGTTGAAATGTTTTCGCATATTTCATACTGCTCTTGATTTGATCTCAAACGGATGGTAAACACATTCCCTGTTGCTTTCTTTGGCCCCAGAATTGACCTCACTCTGCTGTATAGAGGCATTTAGGTTTCACCACGGTATTATAGTGTCTGAGTTTGGCTTGATAGGAGAGGGATTTGGACTTGTAAGTTTCCTGGCATAGTCTGAATGCAATCTCCATCCTCTTTGCTTTTTATTCGATAGCTGGCTTCTCGTTGTGGTAAGGAGTCAGAATCTCTCCTTAATATTTGAATTTGTGGACTTTTATGTCACCTGACTAGATGCTTAACATGACCTTTTTTTTTATGAATATTGAATTTTCACGACCGCATTGTAATCTAAACAGACTTTCATCGTATTAGGTCGTGTTACGTACATCTCTTCAACACGTACTACATGTACGTAACACGACCTAATACGTTGAAAGTCTGTTTCGATGACATTTTTTTTGTTTCATTACGTAGTTCTTGGACGTGGGCTTGCCTTTCGATTTAGGACTCACTTATTCCTCTCGTTTTTAGATGTTGCTTTAAAGGCACCATCCTGGACAAGAATGTTTGATGCTCTTCGGGTGCTAACCGGTAACGATCTAACAAGGACACACAAATTAATGGTTAGAAGAGATTGTTTGCTGTTTTCGTTTAAATCATACGATACCGACTCCTCCATGTTTGAAGCTCTCCCACGGAGAACAAATGTACAGTTGACTGATTACAGTTCATTTCCTAATTCTCAATGTAACTCACGTGGGTCATCATTAATATTGACTCGTTGAGTTGAATTTCATCAAAGACCGAGACTTCCTGACAGTATCGTCCCCATACACAGTGCAATTGGTTCGAGCTGCCGCTGCTACTTTTGCTCCTTTCGATAGAAGGATGCGTTGCTCAAAGTTCTTTCTTTCTTAATCTGTTTACCCTCCAGGGTTGGCTTTTCCCTCGGACTCAGCGAGGGATCCCACCTATACCGCCTCAAGGGCAGTGTCCTGGAGCTTCAGACACTGGGTCGGGGATACAACTGGGGAGGATGACCAGTACCTCGTCCAGGCGGTCTCACCTGCTATGCTGAACAGGGGCCTTGCG
The DNA here is from genome assembly GCF_040414725.1 of Anabrus simplex. Taxonomy (NCBI): domain Eukaryota; kingdom Metazoa; phylum Arthropoda; class Insecta; order Orthoptera; family Tettigoniidae; genus Anabrus; species Anabrus simplex. The sequence goes on along the minus strand of NC_090275.1, from coordinate 75,072,656 downwards.
GGGGGATGGGAAGATTGGAAGGGATAGGCAAGGAAGAGGGAAGGAAGCGGCTGTGGCCTTAAGTTAGGTACCATTCCGGCATTTGCCTCGAGGAGAAGTGGGAAACCACAGAAAACCACTTCCAGGATGGCTGAGGTGGGAATCGAACCCACCTCTACTCAGTTGACCTCCCGAGGCTGGGTGGGCCCCGTTCCAGCCCTCGTACCACTTTTCAAATTCCGTGGCAGAGCCAGGAATCGAACCCGGACCTCCGGGTGTGGCAGCTAATCACACTAACCACTACACCACAGAGGCGGACATGTTGCTCAAAGTACGAAGGAAAAATATGCTGCCCATACAGAAATATGACAGGTTCAAAGGTTGGTTATTCGTACAGAAAATCACATGCTATTTATGTTGTACAGTGAGAACTTTTTGTACAATGAGTTCTTGGTTCGAAGTAGTCACAGGGGTTAGACATGGCACCTGTGTTGTTGATAATATACATCAATCATTTACAGATAGGTATAAAATGATAGGGAGAAGGCCAGAATGCCAGACCATACTGAAAGCTGGCAGCTTGAGATGTATGCACCGAATTTTTTAAATTCTTTATATTCCTGGTCTTTTTCACAATTATTTGTGGTCAGCACCTAATGTACATTTGACCCAATTTTATAGTCGATGACCTTTCTGACGGCAAACCTATGCGTATTCACTATTGCGTGTTTTTGTAGTGGTTGGTATCGTGCTGTGTTGTATGCAGGTTAAGAGATAGCCTATAGGCCCTATATATATAATTATTTAGACGAACACAAGAACCCAATAATCGAGCTCGAGGAATGAACATGTGCAGTTAAAGTCTCTCGCCTGACCACAGGGAATACCCGGAAGCAAGGGAATCAAAAGGCTAGAATGCAGACAAATCAGGCAAGGAACCGCATAAAGTGCTGCATTGAATATCAGTTGAGAATTCACGTAAGAGGCAGGGAACATGAAACTGGAACAGGCAGATCTTTTTAAGTACTTATTCTGTAGTAGCATGCCTCTAGCAAGGTAATGCAGTGAGCCGCGAGCAATGGTCATGATTTTCTGTAAGAACTCTATTACGGAACCATCTTTACATCCATGCAAAATCCTTTGTCAACGAAGTGAACGTATTTAAATAATGGAACCTCGGCTTGCGGACATCTTTATGAAACGGACACCTCCTTAGATGGACATTAATTTAAGGAAGTAAGATAAGTTAAAGAGGTATCGTGGAAAGGAGTTCCTTTCATATCATTGTGTCCACCCCAAATGGATGGATGTCGAATTGGATCATACGTAGTACAGAGTGTAAATAAATATGTGAGAAAGCTCCGGGGATTCGATAAAGGACCTGACAACAAGCAGAACATGTCCTGTAAACATATAGTTTCTTTGCTTTTGTGTCCGTGTTACAGGCATTGTTTGTGGTGTACATAACACAGACCACGTCACTATGCAGGTTGGTCATATGTGTTGATAAAGTGTAATGTAATACTTACAGTTCTCTACAGAAGGTGCTCAAAGTGGCTACCACGAGCTATAATGCGCCGCATCATTCACTGTCTCACTCGTTCCCATATTCCAGGCGTCTGCCATATCTGCTGACGCCCTTGCTCTATTCGTTGAAGCAGCATTTCCACGTTATGAATAGGTGTGGCCTACACAATGGGCTTCAAATGACCCCATAAGTGAAGTCTAATGGATTGAGTTCGGGAGAACGAGCAGGCCACGGTGTTAGTCCCTGACGCCCTATCCATTTGTTTGGGAATCGCTGATGTAAAATTTCTCTAGCAGCAAGAGCAAAATGAGGCGGTGCTCCATCATGCATGAAACACATTAAATCCAGTATAACGTCTTCTAACAAACCATGTAAATTATTTGTTAAAAAGGCGCAGTATGACGCTCCTGTCAATGTTCCCGGTAAAATTAAAGGAGAAATTAATGTGTGTATTTTGAGCACTTTCTGTAGAGAACTGTAAGTAGTAAATTATATTTTATGAACACAAATGACCAACCTGCATAGTGAAGTGGTCTGTGATATGTACACCACAAACAATGCCTGTAGGCTTAACTCGGGGACGAAAGCAAATAAACCATATGTTTACAGGACATGTTCTGCTTGTTTTCAAGTCCTCTTTGGAATCCCCGGAGCTTTCCCACATATTTAGTTACAACCTGTATATTAGGGGTACTGTTTAGAGTTGAAGGAAAGGTCATAAAACTTGAAGGAACAAACCGGGCTACACAGTCCAAAACAATCAGGATAACAGGAAGGTTATTGTGCTTCGCAGGGATACGGTGAAGTTCTCGACGGTGTGGTTTTGTCGGGGATACCGACACATTTTCAGGCGAGATTTGTCAGACATATGATTTCTAAACTAGATGACAGAGTCTAATAAAATTTAAAATGATCGACTGGTTAAGGGTCGATGTATCTAACGTGACTTCGAGTTGAATCGGGTGACGTCATCTAGCGATACGTAGTAGGAGGGAATTAGAGCCATGAACTGAATGTGAAGAGTTACAACGTTCACAGTGGTGACAAACGATTCACAACGAATCAGGCTACAATCTGTTTTGAAGTTCAAAGAAGATCTACGAACAGTTAACATCATAATGAGGAATGTTGGCATTTATAGGAAAGCACCTTTTGTTATTTATGTTCCGGGTGGTTTGAAATATTACCTCCATTTTTATTCTCTCTGACCCCTTAGGCATTCGTATCTAGTCCGCTTGATTGGATCCACTCACCAAGGTATTTATATTTGCGCACACGGTTTATTGCTCCATTTTTGGTGTTCACATGGGTCGTGTTGTCTTTGATGTTTGACATTACATCCGACATTACAACGGATAACCGTAAGCCTCTTTGTTCTACTACGACTTTCAACACATTAATTTCTTCTGTAGCAGTTCCAAACTTATTATCATTATTATTAGTAGTAGTAGTAGTAGTAGTCTAGTAGAATTTTATGTTGGTTATTCAGCCCGAAGGCTAGTTTGATCCACCATAGCTCCACCATCAGCTGTCATAGATAGCCTAGGTGTCACTGAAGAGGCGTACGAGGGAAATGAGGAGTGAGGTAGTTTCCCGTTGCTTTCCTCACTGAGCCAGAAGTTGATATTACATATTAGTCTGCCAAGCCCACTGAAATGCACGCACGGACCGACCGTACGAGCAACATTTTCACACCATTCATAGCAGAGACTGGCTGCACAAGGAATGCTATTGCTATTATCGCTCATTCCTCAGCCACTTTCATGTTGTCAAAGCCAAGGATGGGACTGAGACATTGAAAGTAATAAATTTAATCTAGGACATACCAGAAGACATAGTGCATTTTAAACACTACGTTTCGCCAGCAAAGGGATGTATTCTTTGTCTTCTTCTTGCATTCCGGCCTTCTAAGGACCACGTTATAATTTCAATTCTTCCTCCTTAGTTGTTCTCTCCTTTTCTTCCAGCATTCTTTGATTGTTTCACTGTGCTTCTTTTTCCTGACTTCAGTCCACTTTGAGCCTCTTTTCTTTTCTTCCTCCTTGGAATCCTTCCATTTTTAAGACTTTCTTCCTAAAAATCTTTCTTTCCAATAATTCTTCTTTTCGTATGTTGGTCCTTTCCAGGTCTTTCTTTGACTTCCTGAATCCAGGTGGTGGTTGATTTCTTTTCCCAAAGGTACTCGAAGATTCGTTTAGGTAGTCAAAGGGATGTATTACTATTATTATTATTATTTTTTTGCTAGTTGCTTTACGTCGCACCGACACAGATAGGTCTTATGGTGACGATGGGACAGGAAAGGGCTAGGAGTGGGAAGGAAGCGGTCGTGGCCTTATTTAAGGTACAGCCCCACCATTTGCCTGGTGTGAAAATGGGAAACCACGGAAAACCATTTTCAGGGCTGCCGACAGTGGGATTCGAACCTACTATCTCCCGAATACTGGATACTGGCCTCACTTAACTATTATTATTATTATTATTATTATTATTATTATTATTATTATTATTATTATTATTATTATTATTATTATTATTATTATTATTATTATTATTATTATTCGTCAACTCCTTTTGGTATGACACCGTGGTTAGCTGGCTCGAGTAGTTATTGAAAAAAAAATTACCTACTGAATGCTGGTCAGCGTTGTGGGAGTGGCGGTGGTATACAATTTCTAATCACTACTTTACGTGTCAGAAAGCCTGTCCTCAGGTTTCGTGTGGAGGAAAAGCAAATGATGCTATCGATAGTGATGGTGGTTCCTTCGTTAAATGGCCACGTCAAGCCTTGAGCAGACCTCTTGGTGCCGTTCGACACCGGGCAACGCCCTCTTCCCACCTTCTTCTTCTTCTTCTTCTTCTTCTTCTTCTTCTTCTTCTTCTTCAACTGTTTACCCTCGAGGGTCGGCTTTTCCCTCGGACGCAGCGAGGGAACTCACTTCCGCCTCAAGAGCAGTTTCCTGGTGCTTCAGACTCTGGGTCGGGGATACAACTGGGGAGGATGTCCAGTACCTCGCCCAGGCGGCCTCACCTGATATGCTGAACGGGGGCCTTGTGGAGGGGTGGAAAGTTTAGAAGGGACAAACAAGGAAGAGGGAACGAAACGGTCGTGGTCTTAAGTTAGGTACCATCCCGGCATTTGCCTGGAGAAGAAGTGGGAAACCACAGAAAACCACTTCAAGGATGGCTGAGGAGGGAATCGATCCCCCTTCTACTCAGTTGACCTACCGATGCTGAGTGAACTGCGTTCCAGCCCTTTACAAATTTCATGACAGAGCCGGGAATCGAACCCGGGCTTGGGAGGGTGGCAGCTAATCACACTAACTACCACACCACAGAGGTGGACTCCTTCCTACCTAATTATCATTATTCTCATCTCCACGGACAACGTGACGCGTAGGTAGCCCATGGGCGTCAGATATAAAGACCTGCACTGGTGTGAAAATGGAAAACCACGGAAAACCATCTTCAGCGGGATCCGAACCCACTATCTCCTGAATGCAAACCGATAGCTACGTCACCCAAACCACATAGCCTGCTCCTCGGTCCACACGTAATCAATCAATCAATCAATCAATCAATCAATCAATCAATCAATCAATCAATCAATCAATCAATCAATCAATCAATCAATCAATCAATCAATCAATCAAATGTCAATCAATTATTAATCTTAAAGCGTTATGCCCATCTGTGGAGCGAGATAGAACTTTTTTACCAGTTGCTGACTTTTTCTTCTCCCTTCTTCTCTTCATCTGGGCACTGGAAATTTTTCTCCATTCTTCCGTCCATGATTTATTTGTCCTGGTATTCACTTTTTCACCAAAATGATGATTGTTGACTGCTTTTTATGAACTGGAGTCGATGTTGAAAAATTTCCTGAAACCAAACTAAACCCCATGGCACTACAGCCCTTGAAGGGCCTTGACCTACGAAGCGCCCGCTGCTCAGTCTGAAGGCCTGCAGATTACGAGGTGTCTTGTGGTCAGCACGACGAATCCCCTCGGCCGTTATTCTTGGCTTTCTAGACCGGGGCCGCTATCTCACCGTCAGATAGCACTTCAATTCTAATCACGTAGGTTGAGTGGACCTCGAACCAGCCCTCGGGTCCAGGTAAAAATCCCTGATCTGGTCGGGAATCGAACTCGGGGCCTCCGGGTGAAAGGCCGGTACGCTACCCGTACACAACGGGGCCGGCAATTTTTTGAAGGTCTTTTTTTTTCTATTTCACTAAGCCAGTTGTTCTTGACTTTCCATGAGAAAGTAAGGTTGATAATCATTTTGGTAAGCCTGTCATTGTTCTTGCTGAGAAAGTGGCCATAGAACTTGAATTGCCTTTTCTTGATGGTGTCGGTGATCTTTCCGGAATGCTGATAAATCTCCCGAGACTTCTGTTTCATCCAGATTCTCTCTGAGTAGAGTGGACCAAAATTTTTCCTCGATATTTTCCTCGATATTTTCCTCTGTGTCTTTAATAAGTGATTCGCCTCCAATGCTCACGGATTCCGAGGCGTATAGTGCTTCAAGTTTGATAACTGGATTGCAATATCTACATTTTGCGTTCCGGGATATTGATTTCTTGTTATATCTGTTCCAGGTGAGTCTACAGGCCTTCTGTAATTTTGAGATCCTTACCTTATTTGCTTCACTATTAAACCTGATGGGTGAATAATTACTTCTCCTAAGTACTTGAACTTATTCACTTGATTGATTTTGCCAAATTTAGTCTTTAGAGAATCCCCATCTACATAACGAGCAGATCCTTCCATGTACTGAATTTTTCATTCGATATTTGGACCCCGGTGAGGCCTCCGTGGCTCAGACGGTAGCGCGTCGGCCTCTCACCGCTGGATTCAAATCCCGATCACTCCGTGTGGGATTTGTGCTGGACAAAGCGCAGGCAGGACAGGTTTTTCTCCGGGTACTCCGGTTTTCCCTGTCATCTTTCATTCCAGCAACACTCTCCAATAGCATTTCATTTGTCAGTCATTAGCTAATCATTGCCCCAGAAGAGTGCGACAGGCCTCGGCAGTCGGCACAATTCCTATCCTCGCCGCAAGATGGGGGCTTTATTCATTCCATCCTTTACCCGGTCATTGACTGGAAAGCAGGTTGTAGGTTTTCAAAATTTGGAGCCCGGTGTTAGCTGCAATTTCATGAAATTATTATTATTGTTATTATTATTATTATTATTATTATTATTATTATTATTATTATTATTATTATTATTATTATTATTATTATTATTAGTCCGCCTCTGTGGTGTAGTGGTTAGCGTGATTAGCTGCCACCCTCGGAGGCCCGAGTTCGATTCCCGGCTCTGCCACGAAAATTTGAAAAGTGGTATGAGGGCTGGAACGGGGTCCACTCAGCCTCGGGAGGTCAACTGAGTAGAGGTGGGTTCGATTCCCACCTCAGCCATCCTGGAAGTGGTTTTCCGTGGTTTTCCACTTCTCCTCCAGGCGAATGCCGGAATGGTACCTAACATAAGGCCACGGCCGCTTCCTTCCCTCTCCCTTGCCTATCCCTTCCAATCTTCACATCCCTCCACAAGGCCCCTGTTCAGCATAGCAGGTGAGGCCGCCTGGGCGAGGTACTGATCATTCTCCCCAGTTGTATCCCCGACCACGAGTCTGAAGCTCCAGGACACTGCCCTTGAGGCGGTAGAGGTGGGATCCCTCGCTGTGTCCGAGGTAAAAAGCCGACCCTGGAGGGTAAACAGATTATGATGATGATGTTGTTGTTGTTGTTATTGTTGTTAGACTATTATTGTCCAACCCTTGGCTCGTTTCTCTACGGGGTGGGGCATGAGGTGAGATGAATCTGTCGTGGCGGATTTTTATGACCGGATGCGCTTTCTGACGTCAACCTCATCAGAGGAGTTAATGAGATGGAATGAATGACGTGATTTATGATGGTAGGAATGGAGAGCGTGAAAATCGGTGCCGGCACATAGCAAACTCCTGTCGAATAGCACTAAGGTTTAAAGTCTCCATCCGACGGACGAAACCGTCAACAGTGGGGGGATGTGAAGATGGGAAGGGATAGACAAGGAAGAGGGAAGGAAGTGCCCGTGGCCTTAAGTTAGGTAGGCCTACCATCGCCGTATTTGCCTGGAGTAGAAGAACGATGCCACGGAAAATCACTTCGAGGGTGGCTGAGGTGGGAATCGAACACCCCTGTACTCAGTTTACCTCCAGAGGCTGAGTGGATCCCGTTCCGGCCCTCGTACCACTTTTCAAATTCCGTGGCATAGCCGGGAATCGAACCAGAGCCTCAGGGGGTGGCAGCTAATTACATTACACCACAGAGGTGGACATTATTATTATTATTATTATTATTATTATTATTATTATTATTATTATTATTATTATTATTATTATTATTCGGAGGGAATTGGATTCTGAGGCTTTAAAACATTTCTGCTGAAGGCTGTGGAGTGATAAAAGGCAAGTGCAGGTTTGCTGGTCGCACTGCTAAGGGAGTGGAGCAAGCAGGTTGTATTCACCCCTCTACTGAATATTCCACAAGGGTTGTCTTGATCTTTAGATGAAGAGGGTGGTGGACAGGACAGCAGCGGGAATCAATAGAGCAGGCAGGCTAGGAGGGGATACATGCTAGCAGGGATCAATAAGGCCTGCCATTGGCTAATGCGTCCAGTGACGTCCTAAGGTGGGGGGAGGCTAATATGCTAGGGCGTGTGGGAGGGGTCTTGTGTATATGTGTGTGAGTGTGTACGTGTGTGTGTGTCCCTTGCCCATGCCACCCTCAACCCTCCCCACCCACACCCCCAACCCCCTCCATTTACAAAATACATTACCGAGACGCTGAGCTGAGCTCTCGCGTCTTGAGTGATTGGTACAACCGGGACAAAAAGATAGGCTTAGCAGAGACACAGTCTCCCTGCTCTTAGCTCAAGGATAGTCTGTTCCACTTAAAATAGACTTCAAGTTTGTAAAATGACAGTTTGGACTTGTGGTCGGCTATGAAAACCCTCTTATCTGGGATACATTTTTGGGGACAGGGTTTAATGGTAATAAATGATGACAATGTGGTGTATTAGGATATTTATAATATGTTTGTTATGCTGTTGCATATGCTATCCCATTCTTTGTTATAATGAAAGGGGTAAAGCAAAGGGACACTCAACAGGAATGCCCAGTCGATCAGTTGTTAAAATGTCCGAATCAGTGTATATGACCACTGTGGTATTTTCATTTTTCCTTGATCACCTAAACCGTTACAAACCTCGGGGCAGGATTCGGTTGATAATAGACGGACTCTCAATGCACTGCAAAGATCCAGATGTGCTTGATAAGGCATCAGCTTTATGAATACAGATGTGTTGCTTCCCCCCCGCCCCACCCCCGCCCCTCCCCCACTGTATTCACCGCTGACAGCCGCTAGATGTGTCTAACTTCAAGAGCTTCAGACCACCAGGAACTGTGTTCGCGCACATCCGGGAAAAGGGATCACTAAAGATAATTTTGGAGACCTTCTAAAGCTGGCATGGGACAAATCGGCAAGGTCAGGAAATTTTACCGTTGGATTTCGGAAATATGTCATTTATCTGTACTATCCCGATATCCTCCTAGACGACATTTTTTAATATGACCTTGTGCTGGACGAAAACGGTTCAAATCATGTACATGTTGGAGAAAATATTTCTGTAGAAGATAATACCAATAGTCCTACATTATCACAGGAACATGAAGCTTCACGTGCATTAACCCCTCTCAGTCGCTCAGTCCATGAATTATTGTCTCCTGTTCCGATATTAAGACTCCCATCTGGAAAAGGAAGAGGAAGAAGAGCACAAGAATTCACAGGATTATCGGGAAAATTTAAAGAATAGGAAACGCGAAATTAAAAAGAATCCTTCAAATTGAAGGACAACAACGAGAACTCGGCTAGTTTCTCAAGCAGTCTTCTTTGCTCTGAGAATTACTGCGCAGTAATGAGGCATGGGTCCAATGTAGTCGGGAATGCAGGAAATGGTTCCACGAGATGTGTGTGGAAAACGAAAACGATGAACAGTTTATATGTATCCACTGTGTGCAATACTTGTGTAACTATTCTGAGATCTTACCTAGTGTCAGGTTCCCCCTAAGTGCGGGAGAAGTGAACATTATTGCACCTTTTATTTATTTGATAATTAACATGTTATGAAATGTTATTTTATTGCCGTAATAGAAAACATAAACTACTGTGTACAAAATCACCAGGGAAATTATTGAAATATTTTACAAATAAAGTATGATCAAAATTACAGGTTTTTGCTTAGCGTGTCGAGATATCCCTAAATTACCTTACTAAAAGAAGCGTTTTGACAGATGGGGCTGGAGGGCGGGGCATTGCACAGTGTTGTGTTGCCACATTCCTACATTCCTTTCTTCTTTCTTCGCTTCCGGATCACTTGTTCGTTCAGACCGCTGTGTTCTGTTGTACGTAGGCTAACTCAGAAGTGAGAGGTTTGGCAACTCCAAGCAACACGAGCCGGCCAGCAAGCTCATCTCCATGGCAACCGCAGTGGGTCTACCCACGTTTCCATAGCAACTCCCTTCGCCCCACCCAGGCAGGAAGTAAACGGAACTCTCTCTAAAGACTGTCAGAACGCATCTTTCAATATTACGACTATGGTAAGGAAATGAGTCAGCTGACATTATAATAAGCAAGGAAGAAGGAGGACTAACGACATTAGGCCTGCGTTAATGCACTATGATTTTGGAATCAAGCTCTGGATTCTGAGAAGGAGTGGGTTCGAACCCCCTGAGAATGGTTTTCTGTGGTTACCCATTTTCACTTCCAGACGAATGCCTGGGCAGTTCCTATTCATAGGTCATAGCCCATTCTTTCCACCCACTTTCACCCGCTAGCTGCTGCTGGAGAAAGAAAACTACTGTGGACTGCGAACTTGGAATAAAGAATGGACCGCTAAGGCCCCTTATGAAAGGAGATCGATGTTTGACCCTACGGAGCCCCCACCCGGATTTTCCATCTTCCGCGGAGTGTATGGGTCCCATTAAAAAGATTGCGCAATGGGCATGGAAGAAGTGGCTCTGAGGGCCTTCGACATTCTCCAAATTGTGAAGAGTTCCAGACAATGGGACACATCACTTTCACATACCCACATAGAGCCTTCCACGGAACTATCGGCGACCTTCTGACACCTTCAACCACAGCTATTCAGTGGCTGTAACAAGTGGACATTCTGTAACTCACCCAAGAAGCGTATAGACAGATAGGTCTGGAGGGAGGAGCATTGCGCGCTGTTGACACATTACTACATTCCTTTCTCCTTCCCGTCGCTTCCTGCTCACTGCATTCTGTTGTAGACTACTTGGCCATGCTATGACTGACTTGGTCTCATGTTCGGTTACCTTGGCCAGGGGCCGGGCTAATAAGCTCAGACAGTAGAGCGCTGGCCTTCTGAGCCCAAGTTAACAGGTTCAATCCTATCTCAGTCCTGTGCTATTTGGAGGTGCTCAAAAAGGTCAGCCTCATGTCGCTAGATTTACTGGCAAGTAAAAGAACGCCAACAGGAGTAATTTTTGGCACCTCGTTGTCTCCGAAAACTGATAAAGTACTTCACAGGTCGGAAATTCAATGACATTATTATTCTTTAACAGGGGTGGTACCTATATCTTGTGAAATCCGTCAACATACCCACCCCTTGTCTTTATGCACCTAAGTAGCATACATAGGCCTAGAGGACGTCAAATAAATAAGAAAATAGTGAGTTCAAAGAGAAAAATATTCTCTTTTCCACACCATCCAGCAGTAGAGTACCTGGCTCGAATGATGTATAGAAATAGTCTACAATAATTTAACGGAATTAGTATTTGATGTACTATTAGATACTTAATAACGAGAATACAGTAGGCTATAACTCAAACTGAACCGCTTACGACAAGTTCTAACTCCAAGCAACACGAGGAGGCCAGCAGGCTGATCTCCATGGCAACCGCAGTGGGTCCACCCCCGTTTCCATGGCAACCATAACACCCCCACCACCAATTTATTCTCTTTTCCCCATCCCGAGAGGCAGTAAAAGGACCTCCCTCTAAGAAATGTCAGAAAGGATCTTTCAGTATTACGATCTTAGTTTTATTTTGTTGTTTGATGTATTTACCTATACCAAACCGAACTCCAAAGAGCAACAGCCCTGAAGGGCCGTGGCCTACCAAGCGACCGCTGCTCAGCCCGAAGGCCTGCAGATTATGAGGTGTCGTGTGATCAGCACGACGAATCCTCTCGGTCGTTATTCTTGGCTCTCTAGACCGTAGCTGCCATCTCACCAATATACTGCTCTTCAATTGTAATCAAGTAGGCTGAGTGGACCTCGAAGCAGCCCTCAGATCCCAGTAAATATACCTGACCTGATCGGGAATCGAGCCCGTGGCCTGAGGGTAAGAAGTGGGCACGATACACCTACACCGCGGGGCCGGCTAGTATTTACCTATATTCTGCATAGCCTAATTTGTGTGTTTTTGTGTTCTTTTTTGTATTTTGCTGTATTGCACCTAATCTCTCTCTCTATTTCTTCTTCTTCTTCTTCTCAATCTGTTTACCCTCTAGGATGGGTTTTCCCTCGGACTCAGCGAGGGCTCTACTCCGCCTCAAGGGCAGTGTCCTGGAGCTTCAGACTTTGGGTCGGGGGATACAACTGGGGAGAACGACTAGTACCTCGCCCAGGCGGCCTCACCTGCTATGTTGAACAGGGGCCTTGTGGAGGGATGGGAATATTGGATGGGACAGGCAAGGAAGAGGGAAAGAAGAGGCAGTGGCCTTAAGTTAAGTACCATTCCAGCATTTGCCTGGAGGAGAAGTAGGAAACCACGGAAAACCACTTCCAGGTTGGCTGAGGTGGGAATCGAACCTACCTCTACACAGTTGACCTCGCGAGGCTGAGCGGTCTCCGTTTCAGCTCTCGTACCACTTTTCAAATTTCGTGGCAGAGCCGGGAATAGAATCCGGGCCTCCGGGGGTGGCAGCTAATCCCACTAACCACTACACCACAGAGGCGGACTCTTCGTTTTCTTCTTGTACATTTTCCCAATTACCTGGGGTTGGGATTTTGATTTTGCGAAATTTCATGGCCGGTTGCCTTTGCTATTGCGTGTTTCTGGGGTGAGTTTGGAGTGTGATGTGTTGTATGAAAAATGAAGACCAACACAAACACTCAAATGAAGTTAAAAACCCCGACCTAGCCTGGAGTCGAACCCGGGGCCCTCTGGAACTCAGGCCCTGACACTGACATTCAATGCGACAGTGGTTTGTTGCATGTGTCAACGCCAACGAAGAGCATTTTGAACATTTCTTCGGTCTTTCATGTGTTATGCGGGTTCGTTCTGTTCATGTGTGTTTCTTATGCCTCATGTACTATGTAGAGTTGTAGAAAATGACCTCTAACATGGAAATAAAGCGTTATGTTCATATAACATTTTTTCTTCTTCGACATGTGAGGAATCTGTCCTGAAAGTCTGGTCAGATTTTATTGTAGCACTCTGCATATCGGACTGTTGCACGATGTGTAAATGCTTTCCGTGGTGTTTGGAACGTGTCTGTGGATTTACTCCGCACAAATTGGCCGTCCATTTCCATTGGGCAGAGGTAGAGTTATAGTCGAAATACTTTGTAAACGTACTTCTGAGTGACCGATGTGGTGTGGTCTGCTTACCGTTCTCTTTCTCGCTTCCTGGTTCGCTGTCTCTTAACTCGCTTGTTGACGCGTTATGTTCAGCCACTGCGTACAGTGCTTAGCACGAAGTGTATATTGTCTTTTCACGAGAGTTTATAATTCTGATGTAAACATGGTATGTCCACGCCTCCGCCAAAGAAAGGGTTTTGATTCGCTGAAGGTGTGGTCCTGACCTCCACCCCGTTAACATCTCGTGTTCTGACGTACAGGGCTGCGCATTGCATACGACAACAGTGCGAAGATCTGAACTTCTGAATAAACGACTAAACCTGGATTCTGTCCACTTAGTTTATTGAACACATTCATGGTGCACTGCCTCTTTTATGCTCCACTATACGCGATGGTCCCACCTCTTGCTCCATTTCTCTCACTATGAATACTGACTTACTGACAAGATGCAACACCTTATCTCCACCCTGTACACCTTGGGACTTTCCCCTACTACGGGAAGACTTCCTGTGTTACACCACGCCTTGTATGTTATTTCTCGTTATTTAATCACTATGTTATTAAAAATGCATATACAGGGTTAAGCGAAATTCGCGCACTCGGGCGTCGCAGCGCGACTCCTCACATGCCAGCAATACAAAAATGTCTCTCACAAAAGTTTGTCCTGCAAGTATGTCCGGAAGAAAAAGGTCGTTGAAGAGTGGCAATCTGGCAACACTGTAACCACATGTAGGATAACTACCTCTGTCAGCACATGTTAGTCGTGCTGTACAGTTGGAGCAGTGGAGAGATTTTTTGGGTTAACAAGCAGGAGGGCGAGAAGTCGATTCCGGGTTGAGGCATATGTTTTTTATTTCGTAAATGTAGTCCAGGTGGTATGGTATCTGGCATCTTAATCGTCAACAGCGATTGCAGCGGGTCCTCTAGAAACCATTTGCACTTACATACTACGATCCTAGAAATGGACGAACATTCGTTTTCATTCCTCAGCTTTGAAAGACGCTCTTTCCACGTCGTGGGCGTGAATTTATTCGCACCACTTCATCTACTAGATGCGTTACAACGTGTTCAGCGTTACTAAATTTTGTAAATGTAGGATATATGTGACCTACGAAACGGTGTCTTACTGTGTTACAGGTCCGCCTCTGTGGTGTAGTGGTTAGCGTGATTAGCTGCCACCCCCGGAGGCCCGGGTTCGATTCCCGGCTCTGCCACGAAATTTGAAAAAAGTGGTACGAGGGCTGGAACGGGGTCCACTCAGCCTCGGGAGGTCAACTGAGTAGAGGTGGGTTCGATTTCCACCTCAGCCGTCCTGGAAGTGGTTTTCCGTGGTTTCCCACTTCTCCTCCAGGCGAATGCCGGGATGGTACCTGACTTAAGGCCACGGCCGCTTCCTTCCCTCTTCCTTGCCTATCCCTTCCACTCTTCCCATCCCTCTACAAGGCCCCTGTTCAGCATAGCAGGTGAGGCCGCCTGGGCGAGGTACTGGTCATACTCCCCAGTTGTATCCCCCGACCAAGAGTCTGAAGCTCCAGGACACTGCCCTTGAGGCGGTAGAGGTGGGATCCCTCGCTAAGTCCGAGGGAAAAACCGAACCTGGAGGGTAAACAGATGATGATGATGATGATGACTGTGTTACAGTATGTAATGTCCGATGGAGTCCGCCTCTGTGGTGTAGTGGTTAGCGTGATTAGCTGCCACCCCCGGAGGTCCGGGTTCGATTCCCGGCTCTGCCAGGAAAATTTGAAAAGTGGTACGAGGGCTGGAACGGGGTCCACTCAGCCTCGGGAGGTCAACTGAGTAGAGGTGGGTTCGATTCCCACCTCAGCCATCCTCGAAGTGGTTTTCCGTGGTTTCCCACTTCTCCTCCAGGCCACGGCCGCTTCCTTCCCTCTTCCTTGTCTATCCCTTCCAATCTTCCCATCCCTCCACAAGGCCCCTGTTCAGCATAGCAGGTGAGGCCGCCTGGGCAAGGTACTGGTCATCCTCCCCAGTTGTATCCCCCGACCAAGAGTCTGAAGCTCCAGGACACTGCCCTTGAGGCGGTAGAGGTGGGATCCCTCGCTGAGTCCGAGGGAAAAACCGAACCTGGAGGGTAAACAGATGATGATGATGATGATGTCCGATGGAAATTAGCAAATAAAAACAGCGCCTCAACCCAGGATTGAACTCTCGATCTCCTGCATGCTAACCCAAAACTCTATCCACTGCACCAACTGCACAGCACAGCTACAGGTTGCTGACAGAGGTAGTTACCCTACATGTGATTACAGTGTTGCCAGGTTGCCACTCTTCAACGACCTTTTTCTCCCGGATATACTCGCAGGACAAACTTTTGTGAGAGACAATTTTTTATTACTGGCATATGAGGAGTCGCGCTTCGACGACCGAGTGCGCGAATTTCGCTTCACCCTGTATATATATATACACCGGTATATATGACAGCCATATTTTAATTTGATTACGTATTCTTCCAAAATTAATGCCACTTACTACTTTTCGTCGAGCTCGCATACAGTCGAGTGAGTGCGACGGTTGCTTCTCCAATCAACTACGTGTATGTCCACGTGCGAAAGAAAAGTGCTCCGCCTATTTGTTTATATCAGGAGTAAACTTCCGTGAAAAGCGGTATAGACGAACATTGGGCAGGGAGACGAGGCAGCCCTCTTCGATTGCCCCTCCCCACATGCTTGGCCGATTCACGCGCAGGACGTTTACAAAGTATTCGGACTATAGTGTGGGGTCCCGTTTCTGTAGATCAGTGGTAGGCCTATTCAAAAATTTTGGTTGCCGTACCCCAAAAATCCAATTGTTTTACCTCCGTACCCCCGAAGAACGAGTATATTGCGATTATACCAGAAATAAGCAATATTTGTTGCTGGATGCCAAGTAATATTAACTATGATGATGATCATCATCATCTTCCACACCTTATCCCACTTGCTCAGTGTATCTGCACTCACTAAGGCATGACATATTTGTGGCCGGGTATTTAAGGTTGGGTGCCTTTTCTGACACCTCGCCCCAGTATCACCAGAAGTCAAACCATGGTCGCTGAGATGACAGGCAAGCAGCTAAACTGCTTCACCACCCTGTATCCCAATAATGACAATAATTTATTGTACATATTGTTACATCGTCAGCCTGCCTCATGGCCATGATCGTTAAGACGTTGAAGTCTAAACGGTCCGACATCGTGCTTATCCGGTTCGAGTCCCGTTGGTCGAAAACAATTTCACCATCAGAATGTTGGCCGGTAGGGTAGGAAAAGTGGTGGTGAACATTTTGTAATCACTAGATTGCGTGACAAAAGCCAGGATTAAATTCCAGTTCTCATATGAATTGAGGGCATATGTCGCTCTTCATGGTGATTAGTCCGTCGGATGGGGACATTAAGCCTTGAGCAGACCCCCTCCGTGCTATTCAACAGAAGTAGGCTATGTGCCGGCACTGGGTTCCACTCTCTCCCTTCCTACTGTCAGATATCACGTCATTCATTTCAACTCATTAACTCCTCTGATGATGTTGACGTCACAATAACGCGCCACGACAAATTCATCCCACCTCATACCCGACCCCGTAGAGAAAAGGGATAAGGGTTGGACAAACAAACAAAAACATGTATAGCAAAGGAAACCTCGTAATTCCTTCGGAGTAAATTTTACAGACGAAGCCCAACACTGAACGGTCAGCAATGGTAGGATAATTGTTCTTGGCAATTTCACTGCTTAATTATAGCCGAATTATTCGACCATTAGAGTCTTGTGTTCCCTTATTAGGCAACGTGAAAGCTTTCACAAGACAGATGGAGAAACGTGGTTTTCTCCTGAGTGGAATTACGAGGTTTTCATTGCTTACCAACGATATACGAGGGTAATCCCAAAAATAAGGTCTCCTGTAAATACAGAACTCTGTTCGTGTGGCTGTTGGTCACAATATTGAAAAGGGTGTTTCCCGCGCTCACATATAAACATGCGCACGCCGCGTTGAGGCACTCAGTTTTGGGCTTGGCAGCCGGTGAGAATGGAGCTCCCGTTGGATGTTACCTCCAAGTGCGAAGTGCGCACAGTTATTAGGTTTTTGAACGCAAAAGGTACTGAAATGATTGAAATCCATTGCCAATTGACGGAAGTGTATGGTGAGTCGTGAGTAGAATAATTGGATGGTTCTGGCGCCACCGCCACCTCCGGCTCCCAGTGGCCGCCTCCACCTCAGCCAGTGGCCTCTTCCAGTACTGCCAACTTAACCTAACTAGCGCGACAGTACTGCCAACTTAACCTAACTAGCGCGAAATTTGAATTTGTAAACAAAGCCACGTGCTTTTTGACAGCTGTCATCGACAACAACGCATCGCTAACCTCAGTACTGCCATCTTGACGGGCCTAAACCTCAGTAGTGCCAACTTAACCTAACTAGCTCGAGATAAACAAAGCCACGTGCTTTTTGACAACCACGTGCTTTTTGACAGACTTGTAAACAAAGCCACGTGCTTTTTGACAGACAACAACGCATCGCAAACCTCAGTACTGCCATCTTGACGGGCCTAAACCTCAGTAGTGCCAACTTAACCTAACTAGCATGAGGTAAACAAAGCCACGTGTTTTTTGGCAGCCACGTGCTTTTTGACAGATTTGTAAACAAAGCCACGTGCTTTTTGACAGACAACAACGCATCGCTAACCTCAGTACTGCCATCTTGACGGACCTAAACCTTAGTGGTACCAACTTAACCTAACTAGCGCGAGGTAAACAAAGCCACGTGCTTTTTGACAGCCACGTGCTGTTTTGACAGCTGTCATCCGCCATCTTTGAGCACGGTGCTGCCCTCTTTCGTCACCTATCATCGGCAGTGCTGCCATCTTGACGGGTCTAAACCTTAGTGCTACCAACTTAACCTCACTAGCGTGAGATAAACAAAGCCACGTGCAGCTGTCATCCGCCATCTTTGAGCATCGTGCTACCCTCTTTAGCTACTTACCTTTGAAATGTGGGTTACGTTATCCGCCATCTTGCATCCGAAACCTCAGTGCTGCCCTCTATGTGGTGGCGGCAAATTCCACGTGCTCTTGTTTGGAAACAAAGCCACGTGCAGCTGTCATCCACCATCTTTAATCACCGTGCTGCCCTCTTTAGCTACTTACCTTTGACAGTTGTCATCCGCCATCTTGCATCGCCAACCTCAGTGCCGCACTCTATGTAGTGGCGGCAAATTCCACGTGCTCTTGTTTGGAAACAAATTCACGTGCTATTTTTCTGACAGCTGTCATCCGCCATCTTTGAGCACCGTGCTGCCCTCTTTAGCTACTTACCTTTGAAATGTGGTACGTCACAGCTGTCATCCGCCATCTTTAATCCAGAGAGAACAGTGCTGCAATCTATGTGGTGGCGGCAAATTCCACGTGCTTTACAAATCAACATGCTTTTTTGACAGCTGTCAACCGCCATCTTTAATCACCGTGCTGCCATCTATGTGGTGGCGGTAAATTACACATGCTTTACAAACCTATATGCTTTTCTGACAGCTGTCATCCGCCATCTTTAATCCAGAGAGAACAGTGCTGCCCTCTATGTGGTGGCGGCAAATTCCACGTGGAAACAAGGCCATGTGCAGCTGTCATCCGCCATCTTTGAGCACCGTGCTGCGAGCAATTTCGTCAGTTGTCATCCGCCATCTTTAATCTACAGAACACCGTGCTGCCCTCTTTATGGCTACTACCTTAAGCACGTAGTAGCGGGCAATTTGAAAAGTTCTGTTAGCTATCATCCGCCATCTTTAATCACCGTGCTGCCATCTTTAGCTAGATACCTTTGAAATGTGGCGGCGGATAACTTGAAAAATGCTTTTTGACAGCAGCTATCTTTGAGCACCGTGCTACCCTCTATGTGGTGGCGGCAAATTCTACATGCTTTACAAACCCACGCGCTTTGTGGCGGCAAATTCCACGTGCTCTTGTTTGGAAACAAAGCCACATGCTCTTTTGACAGCTGTCACCCGCCATCTTTAACCAACAGAGCACTATGCTGCGGGCAATTTCGTTAGCTGTCATCCGACATCTTTAATCAACAGAGCACCGTGCTGCCCTCATGCGGGGTAATTTCGTTAGCTGCCATCCGCCATCTTTAAACACCGTGCTGCCCTCTTTATGACTACTACCTTAAGCACGTAGTAGCGGGCAATTTCGTTAGCTGTCATCCGCTATCTTTGAGCACCGTGCTGCTCTCTGTAGTAGCGGGTAATTTGAAAAGTTCTGTTAGCTGTCATCCGCCATCTTTGAGCGCCGTGCTGCCCGGTGGCGGCAAATTCCACGTGCTTTACAAACTCACGCGCAGCTGTCATCCACCATCTTACATCGCAAACCTCAGTGCTACACTCTATGTGGTAGCGGATAATTTTAAAAAGAAAAATTCTACAGCAGCCATCTCTCGACGCTAATTGCACAAGATGGTAGCTATACATGACTCCTTAAAGGTGCTCATGCAAGATGATCGCTATACATAGACACCCTTGGGATGCTTGCGCAAGATGGCGGTTATACAAGGCTCCTTATGAGGGATGCTTGCGCGAGATGGTGGTTGCTCTTATGAGGCGGCTCAAGGATCCATGGCTAGAGACGCCCTAAGGATGCTTGCGCAAGATGGCGGATGCAAGATGGCGGCTATACATAGCTCCTTATGAGACAGCCAGTACAACATGTGATCAGAACATTGATTGATGTGTTCAGAACACAAAATAAGTAGAATCGAACACTGTACTCGATACAACATGTGATTAAAACATTGTGTGGTGTGTTCAGAACACTAATCGAACGCTGTATTAGGGGATACCTTTGTTTAGATTGAAACATAACAAGACTAGAATTGAACACTGCACATTGATTGATGTGTTCAGAACTCAAAATAAGTAGAATCGAACACTGTACTCGATACAACATGTGATTAAAACATTGGCTGGTGTGTTCAGAACACTACATAAGTAGAATCGAACGCTGTATTAGGAGATACCTTTGTGAACACTGCACTCGATGTCGTTACATGTGATCAGAACAATGATTGATGTGTTCAGATCACTAAACAAGTAGAATCGAACGCTGTGCAACATGTTAGGGGATACCTTTGTTTAGATTGAAGCATAGCAAGCCTAGAATCGAACACTGTAAGAACATTGTTTGATGTGTTCAGTACAACTTCAATGATTTACCTAGTGTAAAACACACACACTGTGCACATATCGCATAGCTATCTCGCCTATCACGAAAATAAAAAAAAAAACAAAACACTGTGCACATATCGCATAGCTAACACTTCAAATGATTTGCTTAGTACGAAAATAAAAAAATCTATACCGCGTAGCTAACTCGTTCATCGCACTGCTATTTGATGTGTTCAGTACAACTTCAATGATTTACCTAGTGTAAAACACACACACACTGTGCACATATCGCATAGCTATCTCGCCTATCACGAAAATCAAAAAAAAAACACACTGTGCACATATCGCATAGCTAACACTTCAAATGATTTGCTTAGTACGAAAATTAAGAAAAATCTATACCGCGTAGCTAACTCGTTAACACTGTAAGAACATTGTTTGATGTGTTCAGTACAACTTCAATGATTTACCTAGTGTAAAACACACACACTGTGCACATATCGCATAGCTATCTCGCCTATCACGAAAATCAAAAAAAAAACCACACTGTGCACATACCGCATAGCTAACACTTCAAATGATTTGCTTAGTACGAAAATAAAAAAAAATCTATACCGCGTAGCTAACTCATTCATCGCACTGCTCAGACGCTTAGTAATTGTGAATACACTCATACGAAAATCAAGAAAGCACACTGCGTAGCCAACTCGCTCGGCTCACTCGCTTAGTAATTGCAACACTCACGTATAAGAATGTTCTGAGATACTTACATGTTTTTAAGGGGGGTGAAAGATCATAAATTATATGTACACATGTTGTCTCCTCCAAGTTGTAAGATGAAATAGACGCAGTACTGCGAGTTTCCGCTCTAGCTGGCGAACGGAAGTAGCATGATATCTCAGCAAAAAATAAAAATACGCGTGAGCTTGCAAGTCAGACACAATGATGGATACCGCGATTCAAATCCTAGCAACTTATGCCGTCGGGAAGGGCATCTAGCTAGATCATGTAATGACGATCGCGCAGGCCCCTCGCCTAGCATTTACGGCTTCTAGTTCGAACCCGCTATCTTCCGAAGTAGCGAGAATGATTGAAGAGTGTTGAGGGTGATGCATTCGTCGGATGGAGGCGTTAAGCTGGCTTCTTCGGTAGGAGAAGGCTATGTCGGGACATCTATTTAAAAATCCTAGTCAGGAAGGGTACGCGATTCAAATCCTAGCAACTTATACCGTCGGGAAGGGCATCCGGCTAGATCATGTAATGACGATCGCGCAGGTCCCTCGCCTAGCATTTGCAGCTTCCAGTTCGAACCCGCTATCTTCCGAAGTAGCGAGAATGATTGAAGAGTGTTGAGGGTGATTCATTCGTCGGATGGAGGCGTTAAGCTGGCTTCTTCGGTAGGAGAAGGCTATGTCGGGACATCTATTTAAAAATCCTAGTCAGGAAGGGTACGCGATTCAAATCCTAGCAACTTATACCGTCGGGAAGGGCATCCGGCTAGATCATGTAATGACGATCGCGCAGGTCCCTCGCCTAGCATTTGCAGCTTCCAGTTCGAACCCGCTATCTTCCGAAGTAGCGAGAATGATTGAAGAGTGTTGAGGGTGATTCATTCGTCGGATGGAGGCGTTAAGCTGGCTTCTTCGGTAGGAGAAGGCTATGTCGGGACGTCTATTTAAAAATCCTAGTCAGGAAGGGTACGCGATTCAAATCCTAGCAACTTATACCGTCGGGAAGGGCATCCGGCTAGATCATGTAATGACGATCGCGCAGGCCCCTCGCCTAGCATTTGCAGCTTCCAGTTCGAACCCGCTATCTTCCGAAGTAGCGAGAATGATTGAAGAGTGTTTGAGGGTGATTCATTTGTTGGATGGAGGTGTTAAGCTGGCTTCTTCTAGTCGGGAGTAGGCTATGTGTCGGTACCGGGATATCTAGTTATAAAACCCGCTACAACAAATTTATCGCGTATACTGCGATTTAAAATCCTAGTCAGGAAGGGCGTCCAGCAGTAAAACAATAGTTCGTGATTTAAAATCTAAGCTAGCTGTAAATCCTCGATTCTCGACAGATTCTTAATCCGAGTTGTCAGGAAGGGTAAACCGGTTGAAAACTATGAGGTTAGATACTGCTAGTTTTGCATCAGGAAGGACAACTCAACACATTCATGCGATTTAAACACATTTTTATTCCCAAGAGAATCGAACCCGAGACTACTGGGTGAGAGGCATGCATACTGTGGGCTATAGATTTGTTCTACAGTCCATGAAGTCGTATCAGCGCAGAGCGAGCAGCGGAATGCGTATGTTAGCTGAAATTGTACACGTATCTTCCGGCTCGGCCTTGAACGAGGACACTGATAAGCGACTTGTAACTCGCGAACGTCTTCTCAGCTGAGTCCCATGTAAGCTCATAAAACACAGTACTAATTAAGGTTGTAAAATATTCTGAAATAGCCCTCCTCTGTAGTGCAGTAGTTAGCTGCTACCCTCGGAGGTCCGAGTTCGATTCCCGGCTCTGCCACGGAATGTGTAGCATTTAGCCTATGTAAGTTCCTAACGTAAACTATCATGATTGTACGGAGAGGTTAAAACACACACAGTGCCTACTCCTATCGAAAGAACCTGCAAGGTACCGGCATGTAGGCTTCTCCTGGTGAAGGAGCCTGCACATAGTTTAACGCCTCCTATCAACAGCCCTTACTTAATGCTGGCCTTTTTTTTTTCGCACACCCCGCCTCACACCATAGTTTTATACGACCGGCTGCCCTTCCTGACTAGGATTTTAAATCGCAGTATACGCGATAAATTTGTTGTAGCGGGTTTTATAACTAGATATCCCGGTACCGACACATAGCCTACTCCCGACTAGAAGAAGCCTGCACAAGGCTTATTGCCTTCATCCGACAAATGAATCACCGTCAAGTCATGTACTCAAAAAATCATTTTCGAAGGAGTCTGCACAAGGTTTAACGCCCCCATCAACAGCCCTTACTTATTGCTAGCTTTTACACACACCCCGCCTCACACCATAGTTTTATACGACCGGCTGCCCTTCCTGACTAGGATTTTAAATCGCAGTATACGTGATAAATTTGTTGTAGCGGGTTTTATAACTAGATATCCCGGTACCGACACATAGCCTACTCCCGACTAGAAGAAGCCTGCACAAGGCTTATTGCCTCCATCCGACAAATGAATCACCGTCAAGTCTTGTACTCAAAAAATCATTTTCGAAGGAGTCTGCACAAGGTTTAACGTCCTCATCAACAGCCCTTACTTATTGCTAGCTTTTTTGCACACCCCGCCTCACACTATAGTTTTACGGCCGGTTGCCCTTCCTGACTAGGATTTTAAATCGCAGTATACCCGATAAATTTGTTGTAGCGGGTTTTATAACTAGATATCACGGTACCGACACATAGCCTACTCCCGACTAGAAGAAGCCAGCTTAACACCTCCATCCGACAAATGAATCACCCTCAAACACTCTTCAATCATTCTCGCTACTTCGGAAGATAGCGGGTTCGAACTGGAAGCTGCAAATGCTAGGCGAGGGACCTGCGCGATCGTCATTACATGATCTAGCCGGATGCCCTTTCCGACGGTATAAGTTGCTAGGATTTGAATCGCGTACCCTTCCTGACTAGGATTTTTAAATAGATGTCCCGACATAGCCTTCTCCTACCGAAGAAGCCAGCTTAACGCCTCCATCCGACGAATGAATCACCCTCAACACTCTTCAATCATTCTCGCTACTTCGGAAGATAGCGGGTTCGAACTGGAAGCTGCAAATGCTAGGCGAGGGACCTGCGCGATCGTCATTACATGATCTAGCCGGATGCCCTTCCCGACGGTATAAGTTGCTAGGATTTGAATCGCGTACCCTTCCTGACTAGGATTTTTAAATAGATGTCCCGACATAGCCTTCTCCTACCGAAGAAGCCAGCTTAACGCCTCCATCCGACGAATGAATCACCCTCAACACTCTTCAATCATTCTCGCTACTTCGGAAGATAGCGGGTTCGAACTAGAAGCCGTAAATGCTAGGCGAGGGGCCTGCGCGATCGTCATTACATGATCTAGCTAGATGCCCTTCCCGACGGCATAAGTTGCTAGGATTTGAATCGCGGTATCCATCATTGTGTCTGACTTGCAAGCTCACGCGTATTTTTATTTTTTGCTGAGATATCATGCTACTTCCGTTCGCCAGCTAGAGCTGAAACTCGCAGTACTGCGTCTATTTCATCTTACAACTTGGAGGAGACAACATGTGTACATATAATTTATGATCTTTCACCCCCCTTAAAAAACATGTAAGTATCTCAGAACATTCTTATACGTGAGTGTTGCAATTACTAAGCGAGTGAGCCGAGCGAGTTGGCTACGCAGTGTGCTTTCTTGATTTTCGTATGAGTGTATTCACAATTACTAAGCGTCTGAGCAGTGCGATGAACGAGTTAGCTACGCGGTATAGATTTTTTTTTATTTTCGTACTAAGCAAATCATTTGAAGTGTTAGCTATGCGGTATGTGCACAGTGTGTTTTTTTTTTTTTTTTTTTCGTGATAGGCGAGATAGCTATGCGATATGTGCACAGTGTGTGTGTTTTACACTAGGTAAATCATTGAAGTTGTACTGAACACATCAAACAATGTTCTTACAGTGTTAACGAGTTAGCTACGCGGTATAGATTTTTCTTAATTTTCGTACTAAGCAAATCATTTGAAGTGTTAGCTATGCGATATGTGCACAGTGTGTTTTTTTTTGATTTTCGTGATAGGCGAGATAGCTATGCGATATGTGCACAGTGTGTGTGTGTTTTACACTAGGTAAATCATTGAAGTTGTACTGAACACATCAAATAGCAGTGCGATGAACGAGTTAGCTACGCGGTATAGATTTCTTTTATTTTCGTACTAAGCAAATCATTTGAAGTGTTAGCTATGCGATATGTGCACAGTGTGTTTTTTTTTTTTTTGATTTTCGTGATAGGCGAGATAGCTATGCGATATGTGCACAGTGTGTGTGTTTTACACTAGGTAAATCATTGAAGTTGTACTGAACACATCAAACAATGTTCTTACAGTGTTCGATTCTAGGCTTGCTATGCTTCAATCTAAACAAAGGTATCCCCTAACATGTTGTACAGCGTTCGATTCTACTTGTTTAGTGATCTGAACACATCAATCATTGTTCTGATCACATGTAACGACATCGAGTGCAGTGTTCACAAAGGTATCCCCTAATACAGCGTTCGATTCTACTTATGTAGTGTTCTGAACACACCAGCCAATGTTTTAATCACATGTTGTATCGAGTACAGTGTTCGATTCTACTTATTTTGAGTTCTGAACACATCAATCAATGTGCAGTGTTCAATTCTAGTCTTGTTATGTTTCAATCTAAACAAAGGTATCCCCTAATACAGCGTTCGATTAGTGTTCTGAACACACCACACAATGTTTTAATCACATGTTGTATCGAGTACAGTGTTCGATTCTACTTATTTTGTGTTCTGAACACATCAATCAATGTTCTGATCACATGTTGTACTGGCTGTCTCATAAGGAGCTATGTATAGCCGCCATCTTGCATCCGCCATCTTGCGCAAGCATCCTTAGGGCGTCTCTAGCCATGGATCCTTGAGCCGCCTCATAAGAGCAACCACCATCTCGCGCAAGCATCCCTCATAAGGAGCCTTGTATAACCGCCATCTTGCGCAAGCATCCCAAGGGTGTCTATGTATAGCGATCATCTTGCATGAGCACCTTTAAGGAGTCATGTATAGCTACCATCTTGTGCAATTAGCGTCGAGAGATGGCTGCTGTAGAATTTTTCTTTTTAAAATTATCCGCTACCACATAGAGTGTAGCACTGAGGTTTGCGATGTAAGATGGTGGATGACAGCTGCGCGTGAGTTTGTAAAGCACGTGGAATTTGCCGCCACCGGGCAGCACGGCGCTCAAAGATGGCGGATGACAGCTAACAGAACTTTTCAAATTACCCGCTACTACAGAGAGCAGCACGGTGCTCAAAGATAGCGGATGACAGCTAACGAAATTGCCCGCTACTACGTGCTTAAGGTAGTAGTCATAAAGAGGGCAGCACGGTGTTTAAAGATGGCGGATGGCAGCTAACGAAATTACCCCGCATGAGGGCAGCACGGTGCTCTGTTGATTAAAGATGTCGGATGACAGCTAACGAAATTGCCCGCAGCATAGTGCTCTGTTGGTTAAAGATGGCGGGTGACAGCTGTCAAAAGAGCATGTGGCTTTGTTTCCAAACAAGAGCACGTGGAATTTGCCGCCACAAAGCGCGTGGGTTTGTAAAGCATGTAGAATTTGCCGCCACCACATAGAGGGTAGCACGGTGCTCAAAGATAGCTGCTGTCAAAAAGCATTTTTCAAGTTATCCGCCGCCACATTTCAAAGGTATCTAGCTAAAGATGGCAGCACGGTGATTAAAGATGGCGGATGATAGCTAACAGAACTTTTCAAATTGCCCGCTACTACGTGCTTAAGGTAGTAGCCATAAAGAGGGCAGCACGGTGTTCTGTAGATTAAAGATGGCGGATGACAACTGACGAAATTGCTCGCAGCACGGTGCTCAAAGATGGCGGATGACAGCTGCACATGGCCTTGTTTCCACGTGGAATTTGCCGCCACCACATAGAGGGCAGCACTGTTCTCTCTGGATTAAAGATGGCGGATGACAGCTGTCAGAAAAGCATATAGGTTTGTAAAGCATGTGTAATTTACCGCCACCACATAGATGGCAGCACGGTGATTAAAGATGGCGGTTGACAGCTGTCAAAAAAGCATGTTGATTTGTAAAGCACGTGGAATTTGCCGCCACCACATAGATTGCAGCACTGTTCTCTCTGGATTAAAGATGGCGGATGACAGCTGTGACGTACCACATTTCAAAGGTAAGTAGCTAAAGAGGGCAGCACGGTGCTCAAAGATGGCGGATGACAGCTGTCAGAAAAATAGCACGTGAATTTGTTTCCAAACAAGAGCACGTGGAATTTGCCGCCACTACATAGAGTGCGGCACTGAGGTTGGCGATGCAAGATGGCGGATGACAACTGTCAAAGGTAAGTAGCTAAAGAGGGCAGCACGGTGATTAAAGATGGTGGATGACAGCTGCACGTGGCTTTGTTTCCAAACAAGAGCACGTGGAATTTGCCGCCACCACATAGAGGGCAGCACTGAGGTTTCGGATGTAAGATGGCGGATAACGTACCACATTTCAAAGGTAAGTAGCTAAAGAGGGTAGCACGATGCTCAAAGATGGTCCATCCGACGAATGAATCACCCTCAACACTCTTCAATCATTCTCGCTACATCGGAAGATAGCGGGTTCGAACTGGAAGCTGCAAATGCTAGGCGAGGGACCTGCGCGATCGTCATTACATGATCTAGCCGGATGCCCTTCCCGACGGTATAAGTTGCTAGGATTTGAATCGCGTACCCTTCCTGACTAGGATTTTTAAATAGATGTCCCGACATAGCCTTCTCCTACCGAAGAAGCCAGCTTAACGCCTCCATCCGACGAATGAATCACCCTCAACACTCTTCAATCATTCTCGCTACTTCGGAAGATAGCGGGTTCGAACTGGAAGCTGCAAATGCTAGGCGAGGGACCTGCGCGATCGTCATTACATGATCTAGCCGGATGCCCTTCCCGACGGTATAAGTTGCTAGGATTTGAATCGCGTACCCTTCCTGACTAGGATTTTTAAATAGATGTCCCGACATAGCCTTCTCCTACCGAAGAAGCCAGCTTAACGCCTCCATCCGACGAATGAATCACCCTCAACACTCTTCAATCATTCTCGCTACTTCGGAAGATAGCGGGTTCGAACTAGAAGCCGTAAATGCTAGGCGAGGGGCCTGCGCGATCGTCATTACATGATCTAGCTAGATGCCCTTCCCGACGGCATAAGTTGCTAGGATTTGAATCGCGGTATCCATCATTGTGTCTGACTTGCAAGCTCACGCGTATTTTTATTTTTTGCTGAGATATCATGCTACTTCCGTTCGCCAGCTAGAGCGGAAACTCGCAGTACTGCGTCTATTTCATCTTACAACTTGGAGGAGACAACATGTGTACATATAATTTATGATCTTTCACCCCCCTTAAAAAACATGTAAGTATCTCAGAACATTCTTATACGTGAGTGTTGCAATTACTAAGCGAGTGAGCCGAGCGAGTTGGCTACGCAGTGTGCTTTCTTGATTTTCGTATGAGTGTATTCACAATTACTAAGCGTCTGAGCAGTGCGATGAACGAGTTAGCTACGCGGTATAGATTTTTTTTATTTTCGTACTAAGCAAATCCTTTGAAGTGTTAGCTATGCGGTATGTGCACAGTGTGGGTTTTTTTTTTGATTTTCGTGATAGGCGAGATAGCTATGCGATATGTGCACAGTGTGTGTGTGTTTTACACTAGGTAAATCATTGAAGTTGTACTGAACACATCAAATAGCAGTGCGATGAACGAGTTAGCTACGCGGTATAGATTTTTTTTATTTTCGTACTAAGCAAATCATTTGAAGTGTTAGCTATGCGATATGTGCACAGTGTGTTTTTTTTTTTTTTTTTTGATTTTCGTGATAGGCGAGATAGCTATGCGATATGTGCACAGTGTGTGTGTTTTACACTAGGTAAATCATTGAAGTTGTACTGAACACATCAAACAATGTTCTTACAGTGTTCGATTCTAGGCTTGCTATGCTTCAATCTAAACAAAGGTATCCCCTAACATGTTGTACAGCGTTCGATTCTACTTGTTTAGTGATCTGAACACATCAATCATTGTTCTGATCACATGTAACGACATCGAGTGCAGTGTTCACAAAGGTATCCCCTAATACAGCGTTCGATTCTACTTATGTAGTGTTCTGAACACACCAGCCAATGTTTTAATCACATGTTGTATCGAGTACAGTGTTCGATTCTACTTATTTTGAGTTCTGAACACATCAATCAATGTGCAGTGTTCAATTCTAGTCTTGTTATGTTTCAATCTAAACAAAGGTATCCCCTAATACAGCGTTCGATTAGTGTTCTGAACACACCACACAATGTTTTAATCACATGTTGTATCGAGTACAGTGTTCGATTCTACTTATTTTGTGTTCTGAACACATCAATCAATGTTCTGATCACATGTTGTACTGGCTGTCTCATAAGGAGCTATGTATAGCCGCCATCTTGCATCCGCCATCTTGCGCAAGCATCCTTAGGGCGTCTCTAGCCATGGATCCTTGAGCCGCCTCATAAGAGCAACCACCATCTCGCGCAAGCATCCCTCATAAGGAGCCTTGTATAACCGCCATCTTGCGCAAGCATCCCAAGGGTGTCTATGTATAGCGATCATCTTGCATGAGCACCTTTAAGGAGTCATGTATAGCTACCATCTTGTGCAATTAGCGTCGAGAGATGGCTGCTGTAGAATTTTTCTTTTTAAAATTATCCGCTACCACATAGAGTGTAGCACTGAGGTTTGCGATGTAAGATGGTGGATGACAGCTGCGCGTGAGTTTGTAAAGCACGTGGAATTTGCCGCCACCGGGCAGCACGGCGCTCAAAGATGGCGGATGACAGCTAACAGAACTTTTCAAATTACCCGCTACTACAGAGAGCAGCACGGTGCTCAAAGATAGCGGATGACAGCTAACGAAATTGCCCGCTACTACGTGCTTAAGGTAGTAGTCATAAAGAGGGCAGCACGGTGTTTAAAGATGGCGGATGGCAGCTAACGAAATTACCCCGCATGAGGGCAGCACGGTGCTCTGTTGATTAAAGATGTCGGATGACAGCTAACGAAATTGCCCGCAGCATAGTGCTCTGTTGGTTAAAGATGGCGGGTGACAGCTGTCAAAAGAGCATGTGGCTTTGTTTCCAAACAAGAGCACGTGGAATTTGCCGCCACAAAGCGCGTGGGTTTGTAAAGCATGTAGAATTTGCCGCCACCACATAGAGGGTAGCACGGTGCTCAAAGATAGCTGCTGTCAAAAAGCATTTTTCAAGTTATCCGCCGCCACATTTCAAAGGTATCTAGCTAAAGATGGCAGCACGGTGATTAAAGATGGCGGATGATAGCTAACAGAACTTTTCAAATTGCCCGCTACTACGTGCTTAAGGTAGTAGCCATAAAGAGGGCAGCACGGTGTTCTGTAGATTAAAGATGGCGGATGACAACTGACGAAATTGCTCGCAGCACGGTGCTCAAAGATGGCGGATGACAGCTGCACATGGCCTTGTTTCCACGTGGAATTTGCCGCCACCACATAGAGGGCAGCACTGTTCTCTCTGGATTAAAGATGGCGGATGACAGCTGTCAGAAAAGCATATAGGTTTGTAAAGCATGTGTAATTTACCGCCACCACATAGATGGCAGCACGGTGATTAAAGATGGCGGTTGACAGCTG
Organism: Anabrus simplex; assembly: GCF_040414725.1. NCBI lineage: Eukaryota > Metazoa > Arthropoda > Insecta > Orthoptera > Tettigoniidae > Anabrus > Anabrus simplex. The sequence continues at coordinate 75,041,917 of NC_090275.1, read as the reverse complement.
TCAAAAAAGCATGTTGATTTGTAAAGCACGTGGAATTTGCCGCCACCACATAGATTGCAGCACTGTTCTCTCTGGATTAAAGATGGCGGATGACAGCTGTGACGTACCACATTTCAAAGGTAAGTAGCTAAAGAGGGCAGCACGGTGCTCAAAGATGGCGGATGACAGCTGTCAGAAAAATAGCACGTGAATTTGTTTCCAAACAAGAGCACGTGGAATTTGCCGCCACTACATAGAGTGCGGCACTGAGGTTGGCGATGCAAGATGGCGGATGACAACTGTCAAAGGTAAGTAGCTAAAGAGGGCAGCACGGTGATTAAAGATGGTGGATGACAGCTGCACGTGGCTTTGTTTCCAAACAAGAGCACGTGGAATTTGCCGCCACCACATAGAGGGCAGCACTGAGGTTTCGGATGCAAGATGGCGGATAACGTAACCCACATTTCAAAGGTAAGTAGCTAAAGAGGGTAGCACGATGCTCAAAGATGGCGGATGACAGCTGCACGTGGCTTTGTTTATCTCACGCTAGTGAGGTTAAGTTGGTAGCACTAAGGTTTAGACCCGTCAAGATGGCAGCACTGCCGATGATAGGTGACGAAAGAGGGCAGCACCGTGCTCAAAGATGGCGGATGACAGCTGTCAAAACAGCACGTGGCTGTCAAAAAGCACGTGGCTTTGTTTACCTCGCGCTAGTTAGGTTAAGTTGGTACCACTAAGGTTTAGGTCCGTCAAGATGGCAGTACTGAGGTTAGCGATGCGTTGTTGTCTGTCAAAAAGCACGTGGCTTTGTTTACAAATCTGTCAAAAAGCACGTGGCTGCCAAAAAACACGTGGCTTTGTTTACCTCATGCTAGTTAGGTTAAGTTGGCACTACTGAGGTTTAGGCCCGTCAAGATGGCAGTACTGAGGTTTGCGATGCGTTGTTGTCGATGACAGCTGTCAAAAAGCATGTGGCTGTCAAAAAACACGTGGCTTTGTTTACCTCATGCTAGTTAGGTTAAGTTGGCACTACTGAGGTTTAGGCCCGTCAAGATGGCAGCAGTGAGGTTAGCGTTGCGTTGTTGTCGATGACAGCTGTCAAAAAGCACGTGGCTTTGTTTACAAATTCAAATCTCCCGCCAAAATTCAAATTTCCCGCCAAAATTCAAATTTCCCGCGGGAGGTGGAGGCCTCTCCCGAGGGCCGGAGGTGGAGGTGGCGGCCGAACTCTCCCATTATACTACTGTCGTGCATGGATGTCAAAAATGTTCGTAAGTGGTGCAGAGAGTTTGCAGCCGGTCCGACTGAAATTCACGATGAACGAACAAAGGAGCGGGAGACCGTCAATTTCCGTCGACACAGTCGTGAAGGTTGAGCAAATCATGCGTGAAGATCGGCGGATCACCCTGGATGATCTCTGCACTTTGGTTCCCGGGGTTTCCCGAAGCACCGCTCACAACTTGCTGAACAGCATGGCGGCGAGCTGGTATGACATGGATATACAAAAACTGTCACAGCGTCTACAAAAATGCATCGACCGAAATGGTGATTATGTAGAAAAATAGCTAATGTTCAAGCTGTAAAATGATGTAAACCATTGTAGAGATAAATAGGTCGATGTATTTATTAAAAATTAGACCTTATTTTTGGGATTACCTTCGTACACACGAGTATAATTATCAATGCAACAATTACTACTGTAATTTCTCCGTGAGAAAGGATTTCATGTGCATGAGGAAGTCCATGGCATTAGAGTAAATAGCAGCACAAGAAGGATTGATATGATCGCAATTAAAGGGAAGAAAGGATATATATTAGACCCCACAATAAGATTTGAAACACACTCCGACCAACCAGACGAAGTGGACCGAGAAAAGAAGTCTATCTACCTGCCTACAGTGCCGTATCATAGGAATAAATACGAACTGGACGACATAGAATTGAGGGGTCTCATGATCGGTGCGAAAGGGACAGTCCCTAAGAAGACGGTAGAACTGATGAAGACCTTTAACATCAGTACCAAGGAGTTCATCGACTGGGGGCTGAAAGCGCTCAGGGGTTCTCTTTTGATACTCAGACACCACTTATATTCGTCAGACTGAGACATAATTTAGTTATTTTTTATTTTTGAATGAAATTGCTTGTGTATTCTTTGTCTTTGGCAGCCTCCGAGTGAAGGAAGATTTTGAAAATAAAAATATACACACTGCAATTGAAGACAAAGTGAATGAGCGGATTTCGGAGGCGGAGGGAGGGGGGGGAGGAATGAGCAAAGCAGCATAAGTAAGCATTTTTACATACCTGCATTTTTTTTATTTATTTCGTGTGGCTATTTCCATGCGTGATTCAGGATTTCAAACTATATCCTTACCAATTTTCAGCTCATTTTTTCAAGTAGCTTTCGAGCCTATTCGGAAAAAACAAACAAACAAACAAACAAGTCATCATCATTATCTAAAGGCTTCGCCTTGTCGCTGCAACCATTGATCTCTTCTCTCTGCGATCCTCTCCATAACCTTGGCATCCCATCATCTCAACTACCTCTTCAATGATCTTCTTCCGTGGTTTCCCTCTGCCTTTCTTTTCCATCGCCTTGCCTTCGAACAAGTTCCTTATGAAGTTATTATGCCGGAGAATGTGACCGAAAACTGACGCTTTTCTCCTTTTTATCGATGTATCTCAGTTTAATAATAGTATAAATTTATTTTAATATATTTATTGGTATGCTTCAGACCCAGTAGTATACAGCAGTAGTAAATATAATTAAACTACCACTTAAAAAATAACCCCCACATGCTTGACGAAATTCTGCGCATATCACTGGACCGTAATATTCAGAAATTTCTCCAGATCTTCTACAGGGTCAGATAAAATTAATATTATCATGAACGGAGTGGCGATTTTGATACAATATTTGTGAAATTTTTAAAAACAAATGATTGATGATTGATTGATTTTTCCTCCAAGGATCAAAACAAGGGGATTTCCAGCCCCGTTAAAACTTAATGTGCCCTTCGTCCTCCTCCCTCTATAGCATGACGTTGCTGATATTTGTATGCCGTAATATATACTGAGCAAGACGGTCAATTTACTCTGTTAAACTACCTTCCCTTGCAACAACACCCTAATTTATGATACATTCTAAAGTGGAAGGGGACCTTATTTGGGTTCACCCTCCTCCTTCAGAGAGGGCGCCATGTTTGCATAATGGCGCTCCGTGACGTCACAACAGTGGCGTTTACCCTCGAAATCCATTTCACTTCTTATTCTTGTCTCACCCTGTGTGTGTGTGAGAAGAAAAAAGTGATTGCAGGACTGAGGGGAGGGTGGGCTCGCTAGCTGCATAGCAAGCAGGTTGGCCTTAACAAGAGCTGAGTTAAGAACGTTCGCGGTGGCGGCGATCTTACAGCCAGATTAAATTGAGTTTTGATTTCCTTTCATCACAGAAATAACATTTCAGTAGATCACATACATTTCAGATGATGTCCGAAGAGTAGCAAGTGATAAACTGGACAGAACTAAGTATCTTTTTGGATTGTAATTCGAAACATCCTTCCTGTTTCTGAGGATAGACGTTGGATTCTTTCGATATAATGGGTAAAGAAGTCCGAAACGAAATTGAGTGCTGTCGAACGAAGTCAAGTGATCAGGAAAAATTAGATCAGAAAATGTATTCTTAAAGGAAGTAATAATAATAAAAATTATTATTATTATTATTATTATTATTTCGTATGGAAATGTCTAGCCGAATGCAGTCCTTGTAAGGCAGACCCTCCGATCAGGGTGGGCGGCATCTGCCATGTGCAGGTAACTGCGTGTTATTGTGGTGGAGGATAGTGTTATGTGTGGTGTGTGAGTTGCATGGATGTTGGGAACAGCACAAAAACCCAGTCTCCGAGCCAAGGGAAATAACCATGTAAGGTTAAAATCTCCGACCCGGCCGAGAATCGAACCCGGGACCCTCTGAACCGAAGGCCAGTACGCTGAACATTCAGCCAGCGAGTCGGATATAATAATAATAATAACACTAATATTATTTACTTTGCGTCCCACTAACTACTTTTACGGTTTTCGGACACGCCGAAGTGCCGAAATTTAGTGCCGCAGGAGTTATTTTACGTGCCAGTAAATCTATCGACACGAGGCTGACGTATTTGACCACCTTCAAATACCACCGGACTGAGTCAGGATCGAACCTGCCAAGTTGGGGTCAGAAGACCAGCGTCCTCAACCGACTGAACCACTCAGCCGGGCCGGATGAATATTGTTACTTGGGTAGTAAACTAACTAAGAATGGCAGAAGTAAGGACGACAGAAAATGCAGGCAAGCACAAGGAAGGAAGGCTTTTCTCAAAAAAAGAAATTTGCTCACTTCGAACAATGATGTAGGAATTAGAAAAATGTTTTTGAAGACTTTCGTCTGGAGTGTGGGCTGCCTGGCCGATGCGGTAAAGGCGTGCTCGGTTCACCCGGAAGGACGTGGGTTCGAATCCCCGTCAGGAAGTCGTGAAATTTAAGAAACGAGATTTCAACTTCCGGAGGTGCACATGACCCTGAGGTTCTCTCAGCCTACACCAAAAATGAGTACCAGGTTAATTCCCGGGGGCAAAGGCGGCCGGGCGTAGGGCTAACCACTCTACCCCATCAAGTGCCGAGGTTAAGGAAAGTGGAAGCCTTTACCTTCCACCACTCCAAGGGCCTACATGGCCTGTACGGAGATGACTTTTTTTTTTCATCTGGAGTGTGGCATAGTATAGATGGGAAACATGGAATATAACTAGCTCAGAAACAAAGAGAATAGTAGCTTCTGAAATGCGGTGTTATGAACGAATGCTGAAGGTGAGATGGATAGATCGAATCACCAAAGAATAGGCCTACATGTTGAATCGAATTAGTGACAAGAGATCGATTTGGGTAAATCTGACGAGAAGAAGAGACAGAATGGTAGGACACATCTTAAAACACCCAAGACTTGTTCAGTTGGTTTTTGAGGGAAGTTTAGGTTATAAGAATGGTAGGGGTAGACCAAGGTATGAATATGAGAAGCACGTTAGAGCAAATGTATGATGCAGTAGTTGCGAAGAAATGAAGAGATTAGCACAGGGTAGGGTGGCATGGAAAGCTTCATGAAACAAGTCTGTAGAGTGATGACTCAACCAACGACAAATACATAATGAAAGAAAGAAAGAAGAGAATAATGAAATAAATAATGTTGGATTCGTATGAAAGGGGAAATTCATTTCATGCTCGACATAAGTTGTTCACAACGTTCACCAAGCTAAGGGAACTAAAAGACGAAATGGTGTGGCAAGTGCCGAGCGTTTTAGTACGCAGTTTGGTCACGAAACTTTCAGTTTTCATTCAGGAGGTAGTGGGTACAAACCTCACTGTCGCAAGCCTTGAATATGGTTTTCCTTGGTTTCTCGTAAGCTATAAAATATCGGACATTATATTTAGAAGAAACTTTTATTATGGAAACAATTTATCGAGTCCGCCTCTGTGGTGTAGTGGTTAGTGTGATTAGCTGCCACCCCCGGAGGTCCGGGTTCGATTCCCGGCTCTGTCACGAAATTTGGAAAGTGGTACGAGGTCTGGAACGGGGTCCACTCAGCCTCGGGAGGTCAACTGAGTAGAGGTGGGTTCGATTCCCATCCTGGAAGTGGTTTTCCGTGGTTTCCCACTTCTCCTCCAGGCAAATGCCGGGATGGTCCCTAATTCAAGGCCACGGCCGCTTCCTTCCCTCTTCCTTGTCTATCCCTTCCAATCTTCCCATCCCCCCCGCAAGGCCCCTGTTCAGCATAGCAGGTGAGGCCGCCTGGGCGAGGCACTGGTCGTCCTCCCCAGTTGTATCCCCTGACCCAGAGTCTGAAGCTCCAGGACACTGCCATTGAGGCGGTTGAGGTGGGATCCCTCGCCGAGTCCGAGGGAAAAGCCGAAGCTGGAGGATAACCAGATTAAGAATAAAATAATAATTTATCGATACATTTGTTTTAACGGAGAAATGTGGTAACTTATTTTTCTGTTTGGCTCCTAGTACATATTTATACCACAGGAAAATAAACCGACTACTCTGAGATGTAGAATGAATAAACATTTTGTAAATTAAATTAGATGGTTACCGTAACTTGTCTAGTTCTATATTGCTTGACTTGCTTCCTTTAACACTTCATCTTTCAACTGTGTGCTATCAGCTAAATAAATGACTCAAGGTTTCTGAGAAGCAATTAATTATCTAAATTAATTTTCTCCCAACATGTGCTAAATCATCGTAAATTTGTATCCGTAAGGAAATTGGGCTGAAGATGAAGACGTTTATCTTTGTTTTCTATAATGGAAGGTAATCAGCGATATAAACACAATCATTTGAGATTCTCTGCATTGTATACGATCTCGTTAATCACGAGAGTCTAATGTTACATTATATTATACGGTACAGAAGGCATGACCGGAAATGAACAAATGAACTTCGCACTGCGTTACATTCCTCTGAAGATAAGATATTGCTTAAATATGTGAAATCTAGTGGAGTACATCAAGTTGATGTCATCAATTAAAGGCATTCAATGTCTTACTAACACAAAACATAACTTTTCTATCTTGTTGGTATCAAAACCTGACTCTGCTTTTCCACCATTAATTATTTTAAATAGTATCTGAAATTTTGTGCTTACACCAGACATGGCTGTTAATTCTGTGATCAAACTTTATAATTAGCTTCCTTAGAGTTGTAGAGAAAGATAGAATAGAGGAAAGAGGGAGGGATGGGGGAGGAAAAAGAGACAGAGCAGAGAAGAAAAGGGATAGAAACTGAGTTTGGAAGCAGCGAAGCGGAAGACAAGCAAAGACCGTCTCTTGTTTTGCGTTCAGAAACAACGGAGCAAAGAAAATAAAACAAAAGCCAAACACACACACACATACTCATTCTATAAGAGCAAAGAGAGTCAAGGGAAAGAGAAAAAATATACAACACATTGCTTTTCCTCTCCTGTTCTTTGTTCCTGCTTAATAATTCATGTGTTTCGCGAGTCGACTTGCAGTCGCTCGTGTCTTTTGTTATTATGTGTCTTATTCCCTCAATTGTTGAAATGTTAGTTTATAATAGTAGGCAGTGGGTGTAATTTAAAGTTACACATTTATCACGTATTATTGTATATGTCAGAACCAAGAAACAGCACGTCTTTTCGTCGGCAGGCCTCTTTAGTATGCTTTTGTTTTAAAAGGTAGTCAACGGTTTTGTACTGTTTATTTTGAATATACTATCTTGAACAATACCTTTATGATGGTGGGAAAATTCAATTTTGAGAAGACAAGGCAGGAATCTTGCGGCTTGTAAAGCATCATCGTGGATTGTTATGTAGGGGGATGAGGGGGGTGAGGAAGGATTGGGGAATCTACTGTGTATTATTTGTCCTATAACATCCCTCAACCCTCTCACCTCTTTCTTCACCCTCCCAAAAGACAGGCCTTGGTAAGCATTGATAACAAGATTTGTGTAGAAACACATGTGCCATGTTATTCTGCAAATGTAAGATAAACAAGTTGAAATGAATCTTAGAGATGTCCTTAGAGACCAACTTCCCTTGAAACAGTCTTTGAAATAATGAACGAACAAAGGTTCAAATTCATATTGCGTACCAGGAAGATACATTTCCAATTATAAAATAGGGATAATTAAAGTTGTCCGCCTCTGTGGTGTAGTGGTTAGTGTGAAGAGCAGCCAGCCCCGGAAGACCGGGTTCGATTCCTGGCTCTGCGACGAAATTTGGAAAGTGGTACGAAGGCTGGAACGGGGTCCATTCAGCCTCGGGATGTCAACTGAGTATAGGGGGTTCGATCTCTCCTAAGCCACCCTCGAAGTGGTTTTCCGTGGTTCCCACTTCTCCTCCAGGCAAATGCCGGGATGGTACCAAACTTGAAGCCTTGGCCGCTTCCTTCCTATCCCTTCCAATCTTCCATTGCACCCCCCCCCCCCACACAACAAGGCCCTTGTTCAACATAGCAGGTGAGGCCATCTGGGCGAGGTATTAGTCCTCCTTCCCAGGTGTATCCCCGACCAAATGTCTCACACTCCAGGACACTGACTTTTAGGCGGTAGAGGTGTGATCCCTCGCTGAGTCAGAGAGAAAGCCAACTCTGAAGAGTACACGGACTAAGGAAGAAAGAAAAAATAGTAATAGAGTTTGGATCTTCAGGAAATGTCTCCTCCCCCCCCCCTTTTTTTCGTTTTGTCTATTTGATAAAATTAAATTCGAATTGGAAGATTACAAGCATATTTATCCTTAATTTATAGGGCATACAAATGCATATTTTACCATTTTTTATTGTTTAAGTTCATATTTTGTGTTATATTTTGCAGACAAAATGTACTCTACCTTCAGTGTGATGTCCGATATTGCTTGTGTAAATGTGTTTGTGTGCCTGTGCCTGTGACGAAGACTGAAGCTCGAGCCTCAAAGCTCAGTAACTATGCTTGTTGTATCTCGTTTGAGTTTTCGCCATGAGTTTTAGAATAACTTCTCTTAGAATAAGACTTGGAGTGCGAGTACTTACGTTAACTGCAATGTCACCCTTGTTCAGAGACTTGGACTAGCACAACGACTTATCTTCTTATCTACCTGTCTTATCACTTGTGGCTCATGGACACTTCAGGTGGGAACTATTACCTAATTGGAGTATAAATGCCTATTTGATGCCTTTTGACTATATTTTTTTTAAAGCCGATTTTCTTCTAGTGCATTATATTGTAGCTAGTGCGCTCGACATAATTATCTTGTCTTTTTCAATATCTATTTAAACTGCTAGACACAAAAATGCTGAGATGAATTGCTAATAATTGAGGTATAGTCCAAATACATTGTAAACGTCTTTCTGAGTGACCGATGGGGTGTGGTCATGTAGGCAGTGTGGGAGCTCTGAGTAGCGAACTCTCTCTTTCTTTCCGGTTCGTTATCTCTTAACTCACTTGTTCAGCCACTGCGTACAGTGCTTAGCACAGTGTGTAGACGAACACTGGGCAGCGAGAGGAGTGGGAGACGAGGCAGCACTCATCGATTGACATGCGCAACCGATTCCCGCGCAGGACGTTTACAAAGTGTGTGGACTATTGGCCTATTATTATTATTTTCTATATTTTACTGGTCGGTACATTCTTAATTCTAATAACTAATATGATTTTTCATTGGTGTTCTGGAACAGCGACGTTGCCTTCCTTACCATTGTGTAAGACAACAATATGAATTAAACATATGACCGGTACTGACACACAGTTTAATGATTCATAGTGAATTTGGGATAGAGAACAGTGGAATAAAGTTAAAAGAAATAGTAAGGAAATAAGTCCGCCTCTGTGGTGTAGTGATAAGTGTGATTAGCTGCCACCCCCGGAGGCCCGGGTTCGATTCCCGGCTCTGCCACGAAATTTGAAAAGTGGTACGAGGTCTGGAACGGGGTCCACTCAGCCTCGGGAGGTCAACTGAGTAGAGGTGGGTTCGATTCCAACCTCAGCCATCCTGGAAGTGATTTTCCGTGGTTTCCCAATTCTCCTCTAGGCAAATGCCGGGATGGTACCTAACTTAAGGCCACGGCCGCTTCCTTCCCTCTTCCTTGGCTATCCCTTCCAATATTCCCATCCCCCACCAAGGCCCCTGTTCAGGATAGCAGGTGAGGCCGCCTGCTCGAGGTACTGATCATTCTCCCCAGTTGTATCCCCCGATCCGATGTCTGAAGCTCCAGGACACTGCCCTTGAGGCGGTAGAGGTGGGATCCCTCGCTAAGTCCGAGGGAAAAGCTAACCCTGGACAATAAACAGATTAAGAAAGAAAGAAAGGAAATAAACGGAAGTAGAGGAGTAAGATTATATTGTAAGTTCACGAAGAAGTTTCTGGCCTAGCTACTGCTGGGAGTAACAGACGTATTGACATGATAGCCTTTCAAACAGCTACCAAGCAATGACTGCTCTTAGAACCCACAATACGCTTCGAGTCGCACAATGACCAGACCGAAGAGGTGGTCGCCGAGAAGAAGTCGATTTATCAGCCAACCGTAAACTAATACAAAGGTAAATATCACCTAGAGAATATCACTGTCCATGGACTCATGATTGAAGCACGAAGCACAATCCCTAAACGTTTTGTACAGCTATGACATTCTCTCGGTCTCAACAGGATACGACTTCACGGCATCGCTATCACCGCAATAACTGTAGATCATTTTTTAAACATTTTTAGGTCATCAAAATCCTGGCCCTGCTAATTTGCAATAACACAGAGCAGTGAACAAAGGTGAAATTAGGAAAGTCTGATTTTGTAGGAAATGTTGAACTTAAATATTGATTTCCTGTAAACTTAGGGTTTAGCACATTATCGACTTCTTCTCTGAGACCGTTGATGTATCAATCAGCCATCTTCATATATATTCTTAGAACTGCCGGCAGAGTTAAGCCAGTTCCTGTTTTCTCAGCTCGACGGAACGTCTAATCCCCGCTGACAGGCACAGTGTGTTCACTGTGGCGAGGACGATGTGATTATGCCTGCCCTAGATGTCACAGCTTGTGGCGGACCCATACTGGAGCCCTGCGGTACTCCAGGGGTCAACTAGGGAGGGAGACAGCATTCCTACATCGTTAACGTTGCTCTGCGGACCATTCAATGACAGAACCAATTTTACGCTTATTTTATTCCGTTGTGAAGTATACGACTTAAAATGGTCATTAAAAGTTGGCCGCAATATTGTGTAAGAGTTAGTCGTCCGGTGCCCTTTCTCAAATACACTGGCCGTTGAAAGTAATTAGTTATAAAACAAATAGCTTCCAAATGCAGATTTTCAAACAACCTGCAATTAGCTCAAGATCACGTTCATATTAAATAATATTTTCAGATATTGGTGCATGTTATACATATCCCTGGCAGGTTCTCTAAGTACAGGATGCGATGAAATGAAATGGCGTATGGCTTTTAGTGCCGGGAGTGTCCGAGGACATTTTCGGCTCACCAGGTGCAGGTGTTTTATTTGACTCCCGTAGGCGACCTGCGCGTCGTGATGAGGATGAAATGATGATGAAGACGACACATACACCCAGCCCCCGTGCCAGCGAAATTAACCAATGATGGTTAAAATTCCCGACCCTGCCGGGAATCGAACCCGGGACCCCTGTGACCAAAGGCCAGCACGCTAACCATTCAGCCATGAAGCCGGACAGGATGCGATTAATTAGCTCGAAACCTAATTTGAAAGGAGTATTAATGATTAATAGACACATTTATCACATCAGTTATAACAAAACAGTTCATGGCATTATTGGTGCCGTAAGAAATGTCCTATGTTTGCACAGTGTAATAATTAGATTCGATCAAATTTTTTGGTGTTGAGATTTGTAACAATAGCTCCCTCTACACATCAGCGGTAGAGTTTCAGCATAGGGCCTATGAATCCCCAGATCTTGATTTCAAATCCGGCAGAGGTAATCGGATTTTGGAATTGTAGGAAAAGTCCATCTGAAACATTATTTCGTACAATATCGATCTGTAGATCTCGGTTGTCATTAGGATTGCCGTAAGATTAAGCCTAACGAACACTATTATTACAATCAAAGATAAGAGTGTCTGAAATTTCAAAGAAAGTAATTTAGGGTCAGTTGAAATTATTGTGGAAGATAGCATTTGAATATTTTAGAGCAGAAATTGCAAATTTTAGAAGAAATACATTTGTGCAAATGGAAGTTCTTACCCGATAACATTAATTAAGTATTAGCTATTAGTCGCGATCTATAATTCTGATTTCTTTGCTATCTGAAAACGAATGCGTGATTTTTCTTCTTGTCTGTTCAAATGCTGATGACGGGAAAACTATTGTCGGTATTTGAACTAAATTTTATATTTTGAATGCAACAACTCGGGATTTCTTTCTTTCTCTCATTGGGCCCGTATCATTTCAAAAGCCTCCGTGGCTCAGAGGGCAGCACGCCGGCCTCTCACCGCAGGGTTCCGTGGTTCAAACCCCAGTCATTCCATGTGAGATTTGTGCTGGACAAAGTGGAGGCGAGAGAGGTTTTCCTCCGGGTTCTCCGGCTTTCCCTGTCATTTGTCATTCCAGAGACACTCTCCAGTATAATTTCATTTCAGCTGTCAAACATTAGCATTGCCCCAGAGGAGTGCGACAGGCTTCGGCAGCCAGTACAATTCTTCTCCACGCTGCTAGATGGAGCTTCATTAATTCCATCCCTGACCCGGTCGAGAGATTGGAAACAGGTTGAGGATTTTTTACTGAAATATATTTATGATCACTGATCTCACAGGAAAATTGGCACTTTTTTTGTTTGTTTTATGTTTGTGTTAACGATTGGGCCCAAACTTTCACGAAAACTTTTTTCATACTTCTTCATCGATATATTTGTCAATTATAGTATGGTATACATTGTTGAAAGAGTTCTGTAATGACTACGGATTGCTATAGAAAGCAGGGTTGTATTTATTTATTTATTTATTTATTTATTTATTTATTTATTTATTTATTTATTTATTTATTTATTTATTTATTTATTTATTTATTTATTTATTTATTTATTTATTTATTTATTTATTGCGCACTGCAGGATTTCTAATCCCAATTACAGTGGCAAATGTTTGCAGATGTCTTTTAATGCTTCGACTTAGTCTAATAACCTAATATCTGAACTATTCTAATATTATATTTACAACGAGGAAGGAACAGTATTTCACATCTAATTTAATTTAATCTTTACAAGAAAGAGCAAAATAAAATATTTTGTATTGACCAAACAGCAAGATAAGCAATAGTTTAAATTGCTTCTAACACACCAAACAAAGTTCGCGTTTTCGCGTCCAAAAATCGTCGATAGCAAAGCACATTTCGTTCACTTTCACGAAATGTTTCGTATCATTGCAGGGTCCAGCCACAAATCACACATGTTGCAGTTTATTACAAAAGATTCTAGCAGATAGCTACGGTGATCAATTGAATGTATTCGTATTGTCCCTTCTACGTAGAAAATAGCAATAAAATACTGTTAGAATGAGATTTATTTATTTATTTATTTATTTATTTATTTATTTATTTATTTATTTATTTATTTATTTAAATAACACGTGGAGAGCAGGAAAGCACAAATTAATTGGCTTAAAGGAATCAAGCAGGAAATGGAGGAAAAGAACGTATCACACGATGCAGTAGACTATACATAGGAAGACCTGCAATAAAATTATGGGATTCCGATATGAAACGGTCAACTAAGATCACTCTATTAGGAAACGAACCGGCAACACTTGGTCACAAGAACGTAAATAAGCCCATTCCGAAAGGATGGGAAAAGGTAGAACCAGAAACGAATGATGCTTAACGTGGTCCACAATAGAAACTAGTGGAAACAAAACAAATATATAATAATAATAATAATAATAATAATAATAATAATAATAATAATAATAATAATAAAGAAGTGAAGTCAAACTAAGTACTCTGGACGGTTTCCGGAGACGCCTAGGTGCAGGAATTTTGTCTCACAGGAGTTACTTTACGTCCCAGAAAATCTACCGACACTAGGCTGACGTATTTGAGCACCTTCAAATACCACCGGACTGAGCCAGGATCAACCCTGCCAAGTTTACCGAGCGAGTTGGCCGTACGGTTAAGGGCACGCAGCTTTGAGCTTGTATCCGGGAAATAGAGGGTTCGAACCCCGCTGTCGGCAGACCTGAAGGTGGTTTTCCGTGGTTTCCCATTTTCACACCAAGCAAATGCTGGGGCTGTACATTCCCAATCCTAGTCTTTTCCTGATCCATTGTCGCATAAGGACTATCGGTAGCGGTGCGACGTAAAAATAATTTAGAAAACAAAGGCCTGCCAAGTTGAGGTTAGAAGGTCAGCGCTTCAACATTCTGAGCCACCCATCCCAACAACAAGATAATAATAATAATAATAATAATAATAATAATAATAATAATAATAATAATAATAATAATAATAATAGTCGTAATCAAAATTTAACAGTAATAGCACCGAGCTCGATAACTGCAGTCGCTTAAGTGCGGCCAGTATCCATTAATCGGGAGATAGTGGGTTCGAGCCCTACTGTCGGCAGCCCTGAAGATGGTTTTCCGTGGTTTTCCATTTTCACACCAGGCAAATGCCGGGGCTGTACCTTAATTAAGGACACGGTCCCTTCCTTCCAATTCCTAGGCCTTTCCTATCCCATCGTCGCCATAAGACCCATCTGTACCGAGCTCGATAGCTGCAGTCGCTTAAGTGCGGCCAGTATCCAGTATTCGGGTGATAGTGGGTTCGAACCCCACTGTCGGCAGCCCTGAAGATGGTTTTCCGTGGTTTCCCATTTTCACAGCAGGCAAATGCCGGGGCTGTACCTTAATTAAGGCCACGGGTGCTTCCTACCCACTCCTAGCCCTTCCCTATCCCATCGTCGCCATTAAACCTATCTGTGATGGTGCGACGTAAAGCAGCTTGCAAAAAAATAGACCTACCTGTGCCATTGCGACGTAAAGTAAATAACAAAAAAAAAAACAGTAATAGCAGTCACAATTACAGTAAATGAAAAGTAAATATTTCTTACACTAGATGTGAGTGACTAGTTCTACGTCAGGCTTCGTAACTCGTATGGTATGAAGTCCCACACCAGAGCAGCACTTACTCTGAAGGAGAGGGTGTACCGTTTGGTGGTCTGTGCGAGGATGGTCAGGACATTTAGTTGTGGGAGCGGGTGTTGAGTTGATGAGTCTGTTGAGAGCTTGGTAAACCTCGATGCTAGGTGCTGAGATGTACGTTGTGCAGCAGAGTGCAGCAGCTAACTATACCAGCTGTGAGTGCCGTACTTTCTACGTATAGATGTCTCACATGCACAAATGATGAACGGGATGTCTAAAAACTGATTTTCACAGCGGTACCACTACCAAACAGGCAGGTTTCGTCAGAATACGAAGAGATAACAACCGGACGATCGCTCGCAGCATGTTCCTCAGCGCTACCCGTCTAATGCACCCCCATGCATTAGTAAACCTCGTTTTCGACCGCAGAGTACTAGGCTGGTGTATGGTACAGCAGCACTACATTTGCTTTCTGCATATCGGCAATGGCTAGTGTGTTCGGCAACGACGAAGACACAGACATTATTTTCATGTATGGAAAGTCTTGTCGGAATACAACCGAAGCTCGCAGACGGTATGCCTAGCAGTGGTCTACCTTCTACACACGTATTTCGCGGAACAGTATTAGTTCTATTTCATAGAAACTACTATTTTATAGAGTGGAATGTCTAATAGTGTATAAATGAGTAAGTTATTAAATTTCCTTTTCTGCATCTTTGGCGTATTTACAAATGCACCCTGTTAACGGAAAGTCTGACTGCTATTTGTTTTACAAGATCACTCTACAGAACGTCATAGCGCTCCTTCGAAAACAAGTGATTAGGCATCCCATACATCACTGGTGCATGCGGGACATTTGTAAGTAGAAAGTACGGCGCTCAAGGGCCGCCTGGTATACAACATCACTGTAGTCAAACAATGGCAGTATTGGAGTTTTGACTAGGTTTTTGGGTAAACGACTGTGATCAAACTTTCAAGTTTTATATTGATTTTTTTACACGTCTTCATAGAAACATTGTTGTTGTAGATTCTTTTAGAGTACGGTAGAGTGCGTTGTAAGAGCTGTGTTGCGACTCTGAAAAGAAGAGTTCTGGGAATGCGTCGCTTTTTTCTCTTGTCAAGCAATCTCGAAATATTCCATTTCTTCAACTCTGGCTTAGAGTTGCGCCTTGCAATTTAAAATGGTGAAAATTATTGGCGATGCCCGCACGTAAAGTGACACCGGATGAAATCGGCGGGGACACGTGAGAAAGAACTGTTGTAATCTGAGTGGTGAGCGACTGGTGATGGAGGATGGACTAATGAAGGGAGTAATTCTTTATGAACCCAAGTCGCAGCCGCCCGTGTCCCACTGATCCAGATTCATAAAAATATAAATCAGTGGCCCGCAGGGATTGAATGGATGAAGGGTCACAGCTGTCGGGAGCTGACCCTTGTCACCGGAGCTGTGACGAGAGGCGGGAAAAAAATAGTTTGTCCACGTGCTGGAGGTTTTACCATTTCCGCCTTCCCAACCCCGTCTACTGAAACAAAGAACTGGTTGTGCAGGACCGAATGTTAGGTGTTCGTCTCTTGTATGCCAACGCACGGGATCAAATCCGTGGGCAATCGATTGGCCTCTTAGAACGTTTATATGAGAGACCTTCGTCAGTAGATCTACTCGCGTATTGCCGGGCTGGGTGGCCCAGACGTTTGAACCGCTGCCCTTCTGACCGCAACTTGGAAGGCTCGATCCTGGCTCAGTCCGGTGGTATTTGAAGGTGTTCAAATACGTCAGTCTCTCGTTGTTAGGTTTACTGGCACGTAAACGAACTTCCTCGGGGTCAAATTTCGGCACCTTGGCGTGTCCAAAAACCGTTAAATGTAGTTAGTGGGACGTAAAAACAATTATTATTATTATTATTATTATTATTATTATTATTATTATTATTATTATTATTATTATTATTATTATTATTATTCGTTTAGGCCTATGATGGACCATGTGGTTCTTAACTCTGGTGAGCGTTTTTCTTCCTCTTAGCCCAGTATTCATTCATTCTAGCGCTATGGATGTCTCTTCTTTCTTGAGCCCATTTCACTCCTACTCCTGGACGCAGTGATTTAGCTGTTAGTGACTGGAGAGGGTGTGATGTCTTGATTAACTTTCTGAACTTATCTCGGTTGTAAATGTCAATGTGATCAATGTTTAGATGTTGTAGGTCTTTCCGAACTAAATTTGTCCATTTGGTACTTGTTGCTTTCCCTCTAGATACAGTGTTGTAGATCCTTGAAGTGAGTCTCTGGCTGTCCGTCCTATATGACCATAGAACATTAGTCTTCTCTTCCGCATAGCTGTTTTAATGCTTTCTATTTCACTGTACAGTTCCTTGTTGTGCCTCATTCTGCAGCCATTTCCTTCTTTAATGGGACCCATAATACTTCTGAGGATCTTTCAGTTTCAGTTTTCTGCGTTATCCTTTCCGGGTCATGTTTAGGCAATCTGAGGCGTACAATACAGATGGTCTTACTACGGTGTTGTAGTGTCTAAGTTTAGGATTCAAGGAGAGGGATTTAGACTTGTATAGGCCCCTATATTCTTCTTCTTCTTCTTCTTCTTATTATTATTATTATCATCATCATCATCTTTCTTCGTATCGGCACGTTAAGGACCTCGTTATTTCAGCTGTCTTCTCTGCACTTTGATCTTTGCCCAGTGTTCTTTCATTCGTTGCCGGTGTCGCTTTTTTCTTTCCTCCGTTCACGTCTTTCCCGTCTTCAACTTTGGCCTTTCTTAAAATCCCTGCTGGTCTTATAGTTTCCTCCTGAGTGGGTTGAGTTCTTGTATATCTTCGTAAGTGATCCCTATCTACTGTGGTTCCCTTTCCACCTCCTTGAACCAAGTTGACCAGGTCTTCTTATCTTTAAAACAGAAAAAGATCTGGTTGGTTAATCGTGTTGGTTTTATTGATATTAAGCCGGCAGAAGTTACATTTTTAGAAAAACTAGGTTACATAGTTAATGGTCCGGACCTTTCCCTCAGGTTAAACTGCGGAGGTAGCAAAAAATAAAGATGTTATGTGGCCATTACCTTGTCGGTGTACTGCTGCCTGATGAAAGAGGCGCCTCCCGCTCCCTGCTTGACACACACTCTAGTTTAGATGACGATCAATTGGCCAAGAGACGAGAAAAGCCGCAGTTTATAAACCCTCGGGGAAAGTTCGAGATCATTCATGAATAATCAAGACACACCCACATAATTTTATTGGTTACATTCAAAAGTGACACTCAGAATCGAGGAAGAAGCCTGTGATAGGCGGAAAATTAATTACAGAAATTAGGGATTGGCTAGATTCAAAACTGGCGGAAAGAAAAGATAAATGAATCGTTTATTTGAGAAAGCACACATGTCCACTACTACTAGTTTTGAGAAAAGTGGAAAAAACTGCCTACAGCTTCTAATGTTTGGAATTTGTGTCTAGTTTTTACACCGATTATTTATCACATCTTTTGTAATAATTCTGGTCATTTTTGACAAAAAAACGTATTCAAACAAGAGTGATATGGGGACTGAAAGTCACTGGACATGTGTGATTTCTCAAATAAAAGAACTCTTGCTTGCAAAAACATAACAAAATGAGGTTATTTAATGCTTACAAACACTTAAGCACACTACATATCACACTTTTATTATATAATAAAGTTACATCTTAAAAGTTTCCGTTCATACAACAACTTAACATTCAAAAAATCAGAACATTTTCTAACATTGTCCGTCTTAACAATATCACTTATTATAGTTACTTATGGACATCTTCTCTGTTAACAACAACGCCAAGAGAATGTCCTGTCATGCCTTTTAGTCAAGGTTCTCAGATGCGTCCTGCCTATTAAGAGCAGACCAGGATAAAATCTTGACGTAGAAGCTGTTGATTTCATCCTCATTGGGTACATATCTATGTAACTTTTTTACATCTTCGATTTTTTGCTCATTGATTGGGAGACGGCCTTCTGGGTATGCTTTCACATTGGGTAATGATGGCACTGAAGATGTTGCGGACAGCCGAAATGTATGACTTACCACACTGTCAATGTAGGGCCTTTCAATTACTGATCCATTCATGTCACTGTTGAAGGTAAAATGGTTAAATTTGTTTATATGGAAAGGTACTTTGTGTTCTCCATCTAAATGCTTACCACACGATTCTACAGAAATAGTATTTTTCTTGTAGAACTGGGGCCACCATATTTTGAACTGCAGTACATTATCAAGGGTTTCTACCATAATGAGTGTAAACTGATTTTTTTGCTCGATGTTATTATTAGTTCAACATAATCCGTCAGCAAATAAATTCAATCGGTCCTCCTCACCTTCCATTTGATGACATTTAAATCTCGATCGCAGGACATGAACGAGTGACCTCGTGTAGGGAAATAGTGGTGTACGACATAGAACCGACCTTGGCATGTCATTGTTAGCCACATTCGTAGGACGGTGTGGCTTTTTTTTATGCACCACAAGCATCGGAAAACACATGTAATTCCCTCACGTCATGTGGAACACTTTCAAGGTATTGCATAATAATAAATGAGTTAATATTTTAGGTTATATTGGGTATACTTACTTGCATGCTTCCCCACGATGTCTTTCTTGCACTATGTCCTCTCTCCAGTTTTCATATTGTAAGCCCTTAATGCGAGCTCTCTTTTTAATCTCACACTTGTACTCTATTTGTTTACGTCCCTTTTTCCTTCCCTTAACGTCCATATCAACATTCGATTCTTCCATGATGAACTACAACAACAGCTGTTGAACAGCGACAATTATAGAGACCAGTGTCATTGGTTCATATAGTTGTCACCAGAAATGTTTAATTGAGAAACAACCCATGTCCTGGACATGTGTGCTTACTCAAATAAACACGACTTTCAAGGTCCCAGTAAAACCCTTGAAATTAGGCGGACATGTAGTCTATGCTTTCTCTATGAAAGATGCGAATATATATATTGTTCACATATATGCATTAAACCCATTTTGTTCAAAAATGGACATGTGTGGTTTCTCAAATAACCGATTCAAATATAAACATCAATCAATAAAAAAACTTATGAATACGAAACGTATTTAAATCAAAAGTTCTTTCACTTCGCACCAGGGTGCATGATCATAGTTTTTTTGGTAGTGTCATCTATGGGAGAAAGTCCAAACTTCTTGATGAATGTCAAACAAAACAAGTAGAAATACAGTCAGTTCAGGAAACTTCACAATAACAAAATTATATCACGTTTTAGTGGTGGCATCTTCAGAGTAAAGTTCTAACTTGTTGTATTATTGATTTCACATTTGATAGATAGAGGGGACCTTTTAGGCGCTCGTTTTGAACATGCGGCGTAGCGGTGCACCTCCTGGTACAATTATCAAGTGGCCACAAAATGTAATTCTCCTTCACATGACATCAGAGAACTTCTGGACATGAGTATATAGCTCATGGTTATGTCGACTTCTATATTCTTTTTTGTCTTCAATTGGGAAAATAATTTTCCCTAAGATGTTTCTTTCTTTAATTTCCAATTTTTCTATCAAGCCTTTCCCGTTCATAGCAAGGCATTCCGTTGCTAACAAAGCCTCTGGTCGTATGACAGAGCAGTAATGTACTATTATCTCACAATCTGCTTTACGTTGTACCGACACAGATAGGTCTTACGGCGGCGATGGAATAGAAAAGGACTAGGAGTTAATTCCTTCGGCCCTGGAATTGGGTGTTTGAGTTCGTCTTAATACACACAAAATGCACTTCACTAACAACCCCCACAGAAACAGACGAGAGGTGAATAAATCCCTCTGGAATGTAATGGCGTATATCTTTCAGTGCCGGGATGTGGCCATAAAATGCAATTCTCCTTCTCCGCATAACATCAGAGAACTTCTGGACATGGGTATATAACTTATGGTTATGCCGACTTCTATGGCCTTAATTAAGGTACAGCTCCAGCATTTGCCTGGTGTTAAAATGGGAAACCTCTGAAAACCATTGTGAGGGCTACTGACTGTGGGGTTCGAAAACACTCTCTCCCGAATGCAAGCTGATATCTACGTGACGCAAACCGCACAGTCAATTGTATATTATTATTATTATTATTATTATTATTATTATTATTATTATTATTACTATCTCATGCCCTTTTCTCAGCCATTTCGATGTCGGCAATGCATGTGGATTTAACCCATTTTTACGGTCAGATATATTTCATGACACCAACTCCATGACTAAATGGTTAGCATGCTGGCCTTTGGTCACAGGGGTGCCGGGTTCGATTCCCGGCAGGGTCGGGAATTTTAATCATAATTGGTTAATTCCAATGGCGAGCCGAAGTCCTCGGACACATCCCGGCACTAAAAGATATACGCCATTACATTCCAGAGGGATTTATTCACCTCTCGTGTGTTTCTGTGGGGATTGGTAGTGAGGTTCATTTTGTGTGTATTAAGACGAACTCAAACACCCAATTCCCGAGCCGAAGGAATTAACCAAATGCAGTTAAAATTTCCGTCCCTGAATTCGGACCACGGAAGGAAAAGCGAGCCAAGCATAACAGTTCCACTTCACTGCACAAATCACAACTTAACTTCATATGACGAAGGTGTTATTGTTGAAATTACGGCATTTTTAAGTGCACAGTAGTAAAAGTGCAAATTAAACACAAAGCGAATTAACTGCACAGGAATCGTCGGGAGTTCACTGTGTATTTAATTTTAAATTTAAATGTTAATTTTTAATTTGTAATTTTTTCCACCTCTATGGTGTAGTGGTTAGTGCGCTTGCTGCCACCCCCACAAGCCCCGGGTTCGATTCCCGGCTCTGCCACGAAATTTGAAATGTGGTACGATGGCTGGAACGAGGTCCACTCAGCCCCGGGAGGTCAACTGATTAGAGGCGGTTTCGGCTCCCTCCTCAGCCATCCTCGAAGTGATTTTTCCGTGGTTTCCCACTTATCCTGCAGGCAAATGCCGGGATATTACCTAACTTAAGGCCACGGCTACTTCCTTCCCCCTTCCTTGTCTATCCCCTCCCATCTTCCCATCGCCGCTATAAGGCCTCTATTCAGCATAGCAGGTGAGGCCGCCTGGGCGAGTTACTGGTCATCCTCTCCAGCTTTAACCCCCCGACCCAAAATGTCACGCTCCAGAACACTGCCTTTGAGACAGTAGAGGTGGTATGCGTCGCTGAGTCCGAGGAAAAAAAACAACACTTATGGATAAACGGATTGAAAAAGAACACAGAAATAATTTTTAGTTTTAATTTTTCCAATTAATGAAGTGTTATCCTTACACTATGGTGATGTCCGGTTAGCGTGCTGGCCTATGGCCACATGAGTCCCGGTTTTGATTCCCTGCGGGGTCGGGAATTTGAACCATAATTGGTTAATTTTCGCTGACACGGGGGCTGGGTGTATGTGTCGTCTTCATCATCATTTCATCCTCATCACGACGCGCAGGTCGCCTACGGGTGTCAAATCAAAAGACGTGCATTTGGCCAGCCGAACTTGTCCTCGGACACTCCCGGCACTAAAAGCTATCCGCCATTTCATTTCATACTATGGTGATGGCTGTGGTTATCTTTTTAGACTTTAGACTGTTTTAGACTTATTTTGGCACAATTATTAAAAGGAAAATTGTAAGCGTAATCCCCAATGTGGAATCAAGTTCCAAGCCAGTAGTCTGTTACGATCGGTCCACGGCTTAATTGATCATTGCGCTTGAAAGTGCGGCGTAAACCTGGTCTAAATCTCTGAAACTTCCAAAGGTAAATCTACTGCGAACAAAGTTTGGTATCCTGCTAGGAGGAAGCTCTAAAGAAGCAAAATCCAAATTCCTTGATCTGTTGAGGATTACAACAGGGAGAGGCTCCAATTTAGCGACTATTAGTCTTAACATGGCCCGTATCACTGCAAACCATTAGCTCCAACAGCTTTTGCAATTAAAACAGGGCCAAGATATATTTGCTTTTCCTCTAGAGGGAAATATTTCTCTCTTTTTACCGAGAAAGGGAGGTGTGCGAACGGAGAGGGGTGAAGGGGGTGAGCAAAGTGTAGGAAACAGGGACACAAAGGGGTAGGCAAGTGACAGAAAGATTATATTAAGAGGGGGGTATAGGGGGTCCAGAAGGGAGGCACAAGGCGAAACAAAAGACGGCGCGCGGGAGCTAGCTTAAAGGAACAAGAAAAACAAAAGAATGTCGCTATTGCTGGCCCTGTGTGAGACAATGGGGAGTTGAAAGAAGGACGGAAGACGTTAAAACAATGCAAAGGCGATGATGAAAGACCGGAAGTAAGAGAGTGAATGAGGAACAAAAAATGAATGAAAGAATAGAACATAATACGCAATATAGAATGCATGAAGAAGAAATTAACTCCGAGACGATATTCATGTCGGAACTAATTATAGAGATATTTTATGAATACGCTGTAAGGACGTCTTGTTCTCCGATTACCATTTAAGGATGACCAGTTTTATTTAATGTTTGCTCCTCATCAGTGTTTAGTGTTTTAAGGGTTAATGATGCGATATCATACAAAAACTCCTTAGAATGAGTTCGGCTCTTTTTTTGTACCTACTGTGTAAGCAACAAACAGTATCACTGAAGTCCAGTCCACTCATCTGCAGCCAGGGGCGTAGACAGATTTTTTGGTGGCTGAGGTGGGGGAGGAGATATTAAATATTAACATTTGAGGACTTCTATAAAATAATGTTGGATGCAATCAATCAATATTTTAAAGGCTAATGCCTTGTCGATGCAACCACTCTTTTCTTTCATTGGTTGTTCGTTTCAGTTCCATGTAATTGACATGTAATTCTTGATGTCGTCCAAATACTTCATCCTAGGTCTTCCTCTGCCTTTCTTTCCCAGCACTTTCCCTTCAGGTATTTTAGTGATGAAAGTATTGTGTCTGATGTCATGTCCAATAAATTTTAATTTTCTGTTTTACATTTCGTTTAAAAATCTTCTCTCTTCTTTAACTTCCCTTAAGATTTCCAGGTTGGTTTTTCTTTCCGTCCAGCTCGTTCTGGTCATTTTCCGCCATATCCACATTTCAGCAGCTTCAAGTCGATTCATTTCTCATTTATCCACAGTCCAACTCTCACTTCCATACTGAAGTGTACTCCATATAAATGATTTTGCAAAGGATTTTCTGACATCTATATTCATGTGTGTGCTGGTTAAAATGTTTTTCTTGCTCATAAATGCCTGTTTTGCCAATGTTATTCTTCTCTTTATTTCCAGGAAGTGCTCAAATACGTCAGCCTCATGTTGGTAGATTTACTGGCACGTAATAGAACTCCTGCGGGAGTAAATTCCGACACCTCGGCGTCTCCGAAAACCGTAAAAGAAGTTAGTATGACGTAAAGCCAATAACATTATTATTACTACCAAGATAACAGAACTGTTTGACCTGATCAATTCTGACGTCATCAATTTTGGTATTGGTTTTAATTTCTTCCATATTTTTCCGTACTACCATTGCCTTCGTTTTCCGTTTGTTTACTTCTAATTTCCGTAGTTTTTTTTGTTGCTATTTTGCTTTACGTCGCACGGACACAGATAGGTCTTATGGCGACGATGGGAGAGGAAATGCCTAGGAAGTGGAAGGAAGAGGCCGTGGCCTTAATTAAGGTACAGCCCCGGCATTTGCCTGGTGTGAAAATGGGAAACTACGGAAAACCATCTTCAGGGCTGCCGACAGTGGGGCTCGAACCCACTATCTCCCGATTACTGGATACTGGCCGCACTTAAATTTCCATAGTTTAAGAGTGCCTGAGAGGACTTTCAGCATTCTATTCATTTCTTTATCTGAGTCTGCAATTAATACGATGTCATCTGCAAATCCTTTCACCATTTATTTTTATTCCCTTTGTCTTCTCCTTCATGATTTGAATAGCTTCCTCATTGAACATATTAAATAAATACGGTGAAATTAGAATAAGTTATTTAATTAAAACACGTTTGTAGCCTATTCATGTTGATGATTACAATAGCTGAGTGGGCCTTTTGAGCCCAACTTGGCAGGTTCTATCCTGGCTCCGGTGGTATTTGAAGGTGCTCAAATACGTCAGCCTCATGTTGGTATATTTACTAACACGTAATAGAACTCCTGCGAGAGTAAATTCCGACACCTCGGCGTCTCCGAAAACCGTAAAAGAAGTTAGTATGACGTAAAGCCAATAACATTATTATTATTACAATTATTACGTCTCCTGTTTTTTTCCTTTTTGCCAGCTCATGTATCATATTTTGTACTGTCTCATGTTCTTCTTTGTGTACGCACAAAATAGCTAACACATTCTTTACTTTGCAGTCATATTACGAAAATAATCTCTTAAATATTTCAGGGTTGATAAAGAACGTTCTGGTGTGATAGTGGTTACTGGTAAGGCAGCGAACAGTTTCAGTACTAGATGTATTGTTGGGAAAATATCACTGTCACAAAATGTTTAGTGCAAAAATGAAGTCCTTTGGTTCAGGATGATTGCTTTTAGAAGAAAAACTTGTATTTATTAATGGAAGCATCAACACATTGTTGGCAAATATGGACTTCGAATTAAAAGCAAAAGAATGCGCTACCTAAAATATTGTCACAGACTTCTAGTCCGGCTTCATGACTAAATGCTTAGTGTGCTGGCCTTTGGTCACAGGGGTCTCAGGTTCGATTCGCGGTAGGGTCGGGAATTTTAACCATATTTGGTTAATTCCGCTGGCACGAGAACTGGATGTGCGTGTCGTCTTCATCATCATTTTATCCTCATCACGACGCGCAGGTTGCCTACGGGAGTCAAATCAAAAGACCTACACCTGGCGAGCCGAACTTGTCCTCAGACACTCCCGGCACTAAAAGCCATACGCCACTTCATTTTTTCTAAACTTCAAAATTTCGGGGGGTGGGGGTGAAAGATTTAAACACCAATCCCCCTCCTCTGCTAACGCCATTGGCTACAGCATAGGCTCTCAAATTATAGTCTGTGGATCCCGAGGGTCCGCAAGCAAACTGTTTGTTAGAAATGATTTTTTGTCGAAGAAATAGTAACAGAACTAATATAATAAATACATGAAGAACATGTATAGGCTGTAAGTAATGTAACCAAAGGGGCCGCCACTGCTGCGGTCACCCTCGTTGCTGAGGAATTTTCTACGGTCAGATGCCCTTCGTAATGGTAAACTCATACGGATTGATGTGTTCATTATTCTCGTTTCTCTGACGGTTGGCGAGTTGGCCGTGCAGTTAGGGGCGTGCAGCTATGAGCTTGCATCCACGAGATAGTGGGTTCGAATCCCACTGTCTGCATCCCTGAATATGGTTTCCGTGGTTTCCCATTTTCACACCAGGCAAAATGCTGAGGCTTTACCTTAATTAAGTCGGCCCCGTGGTGTAGGGGTAGCGTGCCTGCCTCTTACCCGGAGGCCCCGGGTTCGATTCCCGGGCAGGTCAGGGATTTTTACCTGGACCTGATGGCTGGTTCGAGGTTTACTCAGCCTACGTGATTAGAATTGAGGAGCTATCTGACGGTGAGATAGCGGCCCCGGTCTAGAAAGCCAAGAATAACGGCCGAGAGGATTCGTCGTGCTGACCACACGACACCTCGTAATCTGCAGGCCTTCGGGCTGAGCAGCTGTAGTGCCATGAGGTTTGGTTTTTTGTTTTTTTTACCTTAATTAAGGACAAGGCCGCTTCCTTCCCATTCCTAGGCCTTTCCTATCCCACCGCCGTCATAAGACCTATTTGTGTCGGTGCGACGTAGGCCTAAAGCAAATAGTAAAAAAAATAAGAATGGTGTAGTTTTTATACGAAGAGGAGTATATTGGAACAAACGTTAAGTTCCCGAGCCAGAGATATTATCTAGGCACTTTATTTATTTATTTATTTATTTATTTATTTATTTATTTATTTATGTATTTATTTATTTATTTATTTATTTATTTATTTATTTATTTATTTATTTATTTATTTATTTATTTATTTATTTATTTATTGGTGTCAGAAGTACAAAATATGAAACATTTCCCTTGTTTCGTCTTTTTCCTTAAGGACCCTATTGTTTGACTTTTTCTCTGTCCAACTAATTTTCAGCATCCTCCTCCATATCCACATTTATATTGCTTCCAGGCGTTTTATATTCTGTTTTGCTAAGACCCATGTTTCGCAACCATACAACAAAACACTCCACACAAACATTTTGGCAAATTCTTTCGTAACTTTAATGTTAATATTCCTGCTTGTCAGAAGCTGTTTCTTGTTACTGAAGGTTTGTTTAGCTAGAGCAACCCTCCTCCTGATTTCTGTGGTGCACCTGTTGTCCTGAGTGATAATGCTTCCCAAGTAGCAAAATTGACTTACTTGTTGTACATTTTCATCACCTACCTTAATGTTTATTGGTATTTCCTCAGTTGATTTCTTGACAACCAATACTTTTGTTTTCGAGGTATTCAGTTTCAATTTTGATTCTTGTAGTGTCGATGTTAAAACTCGTAGCATTTTACTTATTCTCCTCTCTGAATCTGCAATTAATGCAATGTCATCGGCAAACCTTATATAGTGGATTTGTTGTCCGTTAATTTTAATTCCTTTGGTTTTTTGCTTAAGTTTTGATATGGCCTCCTCAATGAACATGTTGAGCAAAAATGGAGATAGCGCACAACCTTGTCTTACTCCCCTTCTAATGGATGATGTCTTAACATTAACATTGATTTCTATTGTTGTGCTTTGATTTTTGTACAGGTGTAAAATGAGTCTTCTGTCCCTCCAGTCCAGTCCTATATTCTTCATGTTCCTAAAGAGTTGTTTCCAGTTTACTTTGTCAAAGGCTTCGTCTATATCCACAAATGCAATGTATGTTTTCCTCTTAACACTAAGTCTTCTTTATAGAATAGTTCTTAATGCTAGAAGAGCTTCTCTTGTTCCCTTCCCTGTTGTAAAACCAACCTGATCCTGCGATGTATATTGTTCAATTTTCTTTTTAATCTTGTTCTTAATTACATTAAGCAGTATTTTGGATCCGTGCGATAGCAGTGACAGTGTTCTATACTTGGAACAGTCAGTAGCATTTCCTATCTTTGGTAAGGAAACTATCATACTTTTAGTAAATTCTCCAGGAATTTCGCCATTGTAATACCATCTTGCAATGATATTATAAAGTTGTTGTTTCATTCTTTCTCCTATTCCCTTGGGAAGTTCTGCTGGTACTGTATGTCGTCCGGTCCGGTTGCTTTTTTGTTCTTTAATTGTTTTAGTGCTAGGTTGCCCGACTCGTTGGCTGAATAGTCAGCGTACTGGCCTTCTGTTCAGAGGGTTCCGGGTTCGATTCCCGGCCGGGTCGGTGATTTTAACCTTCATTGGTTAATTTCAATGGCCCGGGGGCTGGGTGTTTGTGCTGTCCCCAACATCCGTGCAACTCACACACCACACATAACACGCAGTTACCTAGACATGGCAGATGCCGCCCACCCTCATCGGAGGGTCTGCCTTATAAGGGCTGCACCCGGCTAGAAATAGCAACACGAAATTAATTAAAAAGTGCTAGGTCAAATGGAAACAAGTACACAAATATGTGTTCATCAAGTGACTTCAAATAATTCCTGCCCAAAACTTAGTCACTTTGAGAGCACTTGAATTATCTTGAGTCAAATTACTCATTGTACATCTGGATGGACACAACGAACAACATGAGAGATGTTGTGTTGTTTCAAATTCCCCACAATCACATATAATTGTTTCGGCCGGAAAATGCCACTTATATAACTTGTCCCTTGTTCTTGCAACTTCAGCTCGCAGTCTGTTCAGGGACTTCCAGATTGGCCAGTTCTCTGTATGGCCAGGAGGTACAGATTTCTTCGGTTCCATCCATTCAGAGAAACTGCTAGTTCCCTCCTTCCACACAGCAACGGTTTCTTTTAATGATTGAGTAGTTGTTAACAAGGTATTTCTCGATTCCAATCTCCTTCCAGCAGGTTGATACCCGTAAAGTGGGTGAGAGGTCATTGTAAATGATTTTCTCCCTTCATTGTTGGCAGCCGCTTCTCTTCTGATATCAGATAGAGCAATTCCACCCAAATAGTTCACTTTATTCATGGAAGTTGCCCTCAAACAACCTGAAATAATCCTGAAACTCTCGTTTAAGGCAACATCAACCGATTTTGCACGGGCTGCCTTATACCACACAGGACAGGCATATTCTCTTGCTGAATAGCATAAGGCCAGTGCTGTTGTTAACGTTTGGGGATGGGAGCCCCGGTTAGTCCCTCCCAGTTCACGAAGGAGGCAGTTCCTCGAAGAGATATTCTGCTTCAGCTTAAGGTACTGCTCCTTGTACGTAAGTGTACGGTCCAAGGATGGAAGCAGTAAATCAGTAATGTGCCATTCCAGAATACTTCAAATTTCCGATTAGCTTGTAAATGTTTCAGGTGGAAGGAACATACCTGAGTCTTACTAGGGTTGGAAATATGCTGGTTCCTTTCATAGTAAGTACGAAGCTGTACTAGAGCACGATTGAATAAGTACTTGGATTAGACTTTCCAGTACTGAAATGAGCATCAGCATTCCAGAAGTACAAATATATAATTAAAGTAACCACAGGGGACCCCGCTGCTGCGGTCATCCTTGCTCCTGAGGAGTTTTCTATGGTCATATGCCCTTCTTAATGGCAAACTCATGCGGAAGGATTTGTTCATTATTCTACATTTCTCTTATGGTTCGTAGAACGGTGTTGTTTTTATATGAAGAAGTGTATACTTGGACAAACTCTAAGTCCCAGAGACGTAAATATTAACTAGGCACAACCAAAATCCCCAGCCCGAACATAAACTTAACCCAACAAATCTATGCGTTCATCATCATCATAGGTGTCAATGTTGGGGGTATGAGAATTGAATGTATAAGATTTGCTGATGATATGGCAGTGGTAGCTGAAAATGTGAAGTACCTATGCAAAATGCTGAGAGAATTAAACAAAAAGTGTGAAGAGTATGGAATGAGCATAAATAAAAAGAAAACCAAATTCATGATACTTCGAGGTAAAGGTGAAAAAGCGACAATCAAGATAGGGTATGGGGGGGAATTATTGAACAGGTGAATAAGTTTAAGTATTTTGGAAGTATTGTGACTGAAGACCTTCTCTCTGCAACAGACATAAAAGATCGAACTGCCTTAGCTAAGTAAAGCTTCAACAAGCATAAAACACGGTTTCTTTGGTCCGCTAGAGAAAGATCTGAGGAAGAGGCCTGCAAGGTGTTACATATGGAGTATAGCTCTATATGGCGCTGAAACATGGACATTAAGGAAGGAAGATCAGAGAAGAATAGAGGCATTTGAGATGTGGATTTGGCGAAGAATTGAAGGTGTAAAGTGGGGAGATAAAATATCAAATGAGGAAGTTCTGAACAGAGTGGGAGAAGAGAGGAGCATGATGACCGTAATCCAAAGTAGAAGAAAAACTGGATAGGGCATAATCTAAGACACAACACCTTACTACGAGTAGCAATTGAAGGGATGATAAAAGGAAAACGAGGAAGAGGAAGGAGACGATACCAGTTATTAGACAGCATTAGAAAAAGAAAGGAAGATTATGCAGAAGTGAAGAAAAGAGCACAAGATCGAGAGATATGGAGGTCACAGCCACGATTGGACCTGCCGAATGGCAGAACAACCTATGATGATGATGATGATGATATGCAGTGAGAACCGCAAAACTGATCACTCATCCAAGTCGTTATTAATAACTTCATCGTGTGGCACCTACGATGAATGGTTAGTATCGGCTGGCTCCGTGTACAAGAAGAAGAAGAAGAAGAAGAAGAAGTCTAATCTTTCTGCAACGAACTTTAAATGTGAATTCTAATCCTTATCTTCAAGAACGTTTCTGTAATCTCTCAGTACACCATGAAAAGGCACAAGAGCACAGAACGTGTATATGCTTGCCATAACCAGTCACAAGTACTGCGCATATGACAGTTCCTTCACAGTTACTGCAATTCGTGGATGGAACAACCTGCCTCAAGACGTCGGAGGGCTCTCAGTGTCCAAGAAATTTCAACATGGATACACAAAATATCTGATGAAAAGATACAAAGAGCAAGGCAGCAAGACATAATCACTTTCCTACTTCCTCGTCCTCTTTTCTTTTAAATCCTCTTCCTCCCGTCTACTTTATCTTTCCCCTTTAACTTTCTTAACTTGGGTGGAAACTCACAGGATAAGAGTTATATTTTGTTTAGTGATTCTCTTTATGTTTTTATAACTTAATTGTATATGTATATCTTAAAACTTGTACTCCTTTTCTGCATTATTGTGCTCTTTCCCCTTGACTTTTGTAAATTTAATGTACAAGTACTTACTGTTAGCTATAGTTCAATATTTCTACATAGTTTGAGTTTATGATAGGTTACTTTTTAATAACAGAACATGCCATAGAATACATAATGACCATCAAATAATTTTTGATGCAACTTCTGTCATTCATGAAGAGAAACATTTTATTCCTAGAATCATTCGTGAGGCGATAGAAATTGCTAAACGCTCGAATAATTTTAACAAAGGTGACGGCTATATACTGAGTAGATCATGGCTACCGTCCATAGTTAACTCGTCAACATCTTTCTCTGTGACTCCGGAGGCCGTGGAATGAACTATATTTCTCACAGTTTCACTCTATCTTGAGTCTGGTTACTATGGAGTGACAGTTGCCATCATGCTTTATTCCTGTTCTGAAGACGATCCTGGTCGCAGGATCGAAACAACGTCAGCTGATAATTAATACTGCACGACCTAATATCCCCAAATAATTATCATAATGTAATTTAGTGATCGTGAAAGTCTCCATATTAAGATAGCATGTAATTAGTTAGTTATCAACATAATTTTGATACCGGTTAGGTGTAAGTCAGGGACAGCTGTCTCTATCTTTGCCAGGATATCTATCTATCTATCTATCTATCTATCTATCTATCTATCTATCTACCATGGCCTTCGGTTCAGACGGTCAAGGGTACGATTCCTGGCCGGGTCGTGAATTTTAGCCGCGTCTGGTTTATGTTTGTCTCAATATACAGACTGTCTCAAAAATACACGGCATAATTTCAGGGTTGGGTATCCAAACGTGGGTCCGGAAACCCATACTTTTCAAGATATCATACTCTGTTTTGGGACAGAACTTCAGGTGTTGTGGCCTAGCTGTACTCTGGTCATTACCTTACAAGAGGTGTTCAAAATGCCCACCTCCTGCTTATGATCGTTGTTACATGGAATTATGAACACACTCGACTATGTCCGGTGATGTAGGCCTACGTACTGTTTGAAAGGACCTTGCAATTCTGCCATGAAGTACTTCTTCATCCTCCACATCAGTGGTGTACACCAAAGACTTTGATTAAACCCACACAGAAAAGTCCAATGGGTTTAGATCAGGTGATCGTGGAGGCCAAGAAAGAACGCATTTCCGAACCCATGTTCATATATACGTTTTCCTTCTCGGTATGTGAGGAATCCAACCCTGAATTTATGCCGTGTATTTTTGAAACACTCTGTATGCCTCTTCACATACACACACTCCACCGCATTATATCCACCGTAGAAACACGCTATAGTGAATACATCCCTGTACAGGCAGTATGGTTAGCGTCAGGGAGGGCATTTGGGCGTAAAACTGTACCAAATACACATGTGCGACACAGTTCGTAGTCTCCACTCCACCATGGTGTGGGGAAATCCACGGATTATTATTATTATTATTATTATTATTATTATTATTATTATTATTATTATTATTATTATTATTATTATTATTATTATTATTATTATTATTATTATTATTACACGCGGACGATGTCATGCTAGCTAACGAGACACGTGAGGGTCTCGAACAGCATGCACAAGAATGGAAGAATTCGGGATGAAAATTGAATCTGAAGAAGACGGAGTTACTGGAGTTCTGTGTGATAAGAAATTTCCATTGCATTTTAAATCTAAAATCTACCGCACAGTGATTAGACCAGTGGCCCTTTGTGGATTTGAATGCAGGCCTACAACATCGAAGCATGAAGGGGCACTTCAAGCAATGGAAATGAAGATGCTGTGGTGGCCCAATGGCTTGACTCGACTAGACCGTATCAGGAACGATGTTGTGCGGAAGAAGTTCAAGGCCGCCCCAGTCACAGAGAAAACGCGTGAATCACGTCTGCGATGGTATGGGCATTTACTCCGTAGGAATGAAACCTCATTTGCAAAGACTGTCCCTCAACTGAACGCGGAGCATCGCCGACCTCGAGGGCGACCTCAAACACGCTGGCTGGACAGGGTGAGAGATGACATGCGGGTCACCATACCTAGCCCTCGGAACGCCATGGATCAATTGAAATGGAGGAAACACTGCAAGAAGGCTGACTCCACATAAATGGAAAAATGCAAAGATTATTATTATTTTAAATTAATTTTCGATTTATTCATGAATGATCCTAACGATCAATGCTCAATTTAAGGGGCTGTATACATTGGACATATGCATTACAATCAAATTATAAAATTTGAACATATTCGATATGAGTGATATCAGTTCGATATAATGGAGTTTAGAACCGAAACTACAACAATAGTAATAATATAAACAAAAAATTAAAATAATACAATTCAAAGGCACTAAATTATACCTTAAATAATAAGAAAAACAATGTTTGCGTGCTTTAACTTAGTAATTTACAGGTATATTTTTTAGACCAGGTAGGACTGGAACAATTATTTCCTAAGATTAAGTTTAAATTAGTTAATTTTTGAAATGTATTTTATTTCATGAGGGAGTTCATTGAATATTTTAGATAAATGATTGTTCTCTTTGTTCCATAAGTTAATGTACTTTATTTACATGGTATTTCGATTTTTTTGCGTGTTATGTCGATGTATATTTATGTCAATTATAGGCTACTATATGATAAGATTGTTATGAATTTTATTGTTAAAGGTTTTGAAAACATAAAATAAATTTATTATTATTATTTTTTATGGATTTTCAGTGGAACAGAAAGAGGTGGAAGAAGGTGCAGGGTGGAATGGGCCTATCTACTATATCAAATATTAACTTACAACTTTAAATAAAGGTTATATTCCTCCTTTTTAAACAAACTTAACAACTTTTCACTTAGTGAAATAACAAGGTTACAGGTACAATGACAATTTCAAGAATCGGAAAACCAAAGAATAGAGAATTTAACAATTTTGGGGCTTCAAGTCCCAAGTATACAAATTTGCAATCTCGCAAATGTGGTATTATTTAGACAAGGACAAGTTAAATTACTGGCCCGAACACAAAATGAATGGAGGCGTACACTTGCACTCCTAGAAAATTAAAAACCCTAATTGGGCTCTCGGCCCGATGATGCAGAGGCTAATCCCAAGCTGCTGAGGTGACTAAAATGAAGGTTGATTACGCTTTACAGAAAAAAGAAACAGTTACAAAATCGTAGTCACCTTGAACTAAGTTGAAGGGGAACTCGAGAGGGTAACGCATTCTCTATCCCTGATTTACAGTTTAAGATCTTTATGAAATTTTACATTAGCCGAAATAAAGTTTACAGTTTAGAAAACAGGAGGCTACATAGTTAGAAATTGGAACCTTCCCCTCGTGTAAGTGCGCGGAGGTAGCTACAGAGATATATGACTGGTGGCCATTACCTGGGCTGATGAACTGCCTGACGAAGATTGAGGCGCCCCGCCTCCTGTCTTAACACACACTCTCTTAGATATTCGGTGATCCAAAGACAACGTAGCCTGAAAGACCGCAGCTTATATACGCGAGTGGACGGTTCGAGAGGGTTCTGGACTAATCCAGGCACACCTTCTCAATTTTATTGGCAAATTCAAAAGTTACAAGAAATGTGTGATTGGTTGAAAACTAATTACAGAAAACTGCTGATTGGCTAGATTCAAAAACTGGAAGAATGAGAAGGAAGTGTTGTAAACCTTGAAAGGACAGAATAAATTAAAGTTAATTTAGTTGAGAAAACATACTAACACAGAACTTCCTTCGTTCATTAAATCTTCTACCTTGCACCAGAGTGCATTACCTCATTTTTTGTAATGATATCTATGGACGTAAACCAAAACAAATAAGTCCACTCAGTTTAGGCAACTTCAAAATAACACATTACTCAATAATTCGTCCGCCTCTGTGGTGTAGTGGTTAATGTGATTAGCTGCCACCCCCAGAGGTCCGGGTTCGATTCCCGGCTCTGCCACGAAATTTGAAAAGTGGTACGAAGGCAGGAACGGGCTCCACTCAGCCTCGGGAGGTAAACTGAGTAGAGGGGGGTTCGATTCCCTCCTCAGCCATCTGGAAGTGTTTTTCCGTGGTTTCCCACTTCTCCTTCAGGCAAATACAGGGATGGTACCTAAATTACGGCCACGGCCGCTTCCTTCCCTCTTCCTTGTCTATCCATTCCAATCTTCCCATCCCCCTGCAAGGCCCCTGTTCAGCACAACAGGTGAGGCCGCCTGGGCGAGGTACTGGTCATACTCCCAGTTGTATCCCCTGACCCAGAGTCTGAAGCTCCAGGACACTGCCCTTGAGGCGGTAGAGGTGGAATCCCTCGTTGAGTCCGAGGGAAAAACCGACCCTGGAGGGAAAACAGATTACGAACGGACTACAACAATAGTAACAATATAAACAAAAAATAAAATTGAAAAACACTAAATTATAGCCTAAGTAATAAGAAAAACAATGTTTGTATGTTTTAACTTAGTAATTTATAGATAAGTCCGCCTCTGTGGTGTAGTGGTTAGCGTGATTAGCTGCCACCCCCGGAGGTCCGGGTTCGATTCCCGGCTCTGCCACGAAATTTGAAAAGTGGTACGAGGGCTGGAACGGGGTCCACTCAGCCTCGGGAGGTCAACTGAGTAGAGGCTGGTTCGATTCCCACCTCAGCCATCCTGGAAGTGATTTTCCGTGGTTTCCCACTTCTCCTCCAGGCGAATGCCGGGATGGTACCTAACTTAAGGCCACGGACGTTTCCTTCCCTCTTCCTTGCCTATCCCTTCCAATCTTCCCATCCCTCCACAAGGCCCCTGTTCAGCATAGCAGGTGAGGCCGCCTGGGCGAGATACTGGTCATTCTCCCCAGTTGTATCCCCCGACCAAGAGTCTGAAGCTCCGGGACACTGCCCTTGAGGCGGTAGAGGTGGGATCCCTCGCTGAGTCCGAGGGAAAAGCCGAACCTGGAGGGTAAACAGATGATGATGATGATGAATTTATAGATATTTTTTTAGATCCAGTAGGACTGGAACAATTATTTCCTTAGATTAAGTTTAAATTAGCTAATTGTTGAAATATATTGTATTTCATGAGGTAGTTCATTGAATATTTTAGATAAATAATTGTTCAGACTATTTGTTCCGTAAGTCACTGTACCTGATTTACATGGTAGAAATATTCCGATTTTTTCGTGTGTTATATTGATATATCTGTCTATTATACTGTATGATAAGTTTGTTATGAATATTATTGTTAGAGATTTTGAAAATTTAAAAAATACTCTTCTTCTTCTTATTATTATTATTACTATTATTATTAATATTATTATTATTATTAGTTTGAATGGGCCACCTGAGGACCAATATGTTCAACTTTTCCGTTTAGAGAGGGACTTGGAGTTTTCCCAGTTCTCGCGCATTCTCTGACTATGTTTCTCCCTTCTTTCCTTAGTCCAGAGGGTGCCTGTTTTCTTACAATGTCGTCTGTCCTGAAACCTCTTCTGTCTGATTCTTCTTCTGAGAGGTGATCGGTT
Organism: Anabrus simplex; assembly: GCF_040414725.1. Lineage (NCBI taxonomy): Eukaryota > Metazoa > Arthropoda > Insecta > Orthoptera > Tettigoniidae > Anabrus > Anabrus simplex. Next base: position 75,005,533 of record NC_090275.1, on the reverse strand, counting down.
TCTGACATTGTTTTCAGTTATTCGATCTTCAGGTCTGCCGACAGTTGGGTTCGAACCCACTATCTCCCGAATGCAAGATGATAGCTACGTGACCCAAACAGCAACCCCACTAACTCCGTTTACTTTTATTGTAGTTATTATTACATTAATAATAATTATTACTATTGATTACATCACATTCACTCTGTAGTCTTCTTTATTATTAATACAAAATATTAAATCTCTACTCAGCATTTTACCAACAATATTCTCTTTTGATAATCTTCTGTTATTTAGATATCAGCAAGATTTAAGATCAGAATAGGTAAGAGTACTCTATTGTGAACGAAATGCGGTATACATTTTCTCTTCACAAAGGCTTATAAGGGGATGAATACAACGGAAGACGTTCATATAAAATCATTAGGGGAGATATCAAATGGCATCTTACCAACAAAAGATTTCTCATTACTTACCGTAACGGCACATCACTTCCACTTCTTATCATGATATACAAGTTTCCTTTTAAGGGGAGATCGATGTAGCACTTTGTTGACAGTCTGTATACATACAATATATATCCTTCCATTATGATTCTAAATGACTGGAACATTACTATAATTTTAAAATTATCTTCATTCCCCAGCAATGTTGGGTGAAAGAGCCCCTATGTGTGTATCTTGCACTAGTGAATATGTTACGAATTCGTCGTATAAAGAACCAAAGTGCTTGAGAGTCTTGGGAATAGTTTTGTGTGGGGGAGCTCTTTGCTGTGTTATATGGCAAGGGGATTGAATTCCAATGCCGTGATTCCACCGCTATAGAGGAACTGTATCCAGTGAGTAACTCTCTACTTCGTTCATGGCATACTAAGGACTCTTGAACTACTAAATGCAGTATGTATGTATTGTACCCGTTTTCGTCTTATGGGTGCAGTATGTCCAACGGCTGTTTTTGTTTTCCCATTTTTATATCAGGAGGCAAATGCTGAGGCTGTACTTTAATTAACGTTACGGTAGTCCGGCCTCGCGGTGTAGGGGGCAACGTGTCCGCCTGTCACCCGGCAGCCCCGGGTTCGAATCCCGGCCGGGTCGTGGTTTTTTATTGTAATGATTAATATCCCTGGCCTTTCCTTACACACAGCATTCCACACTACCGCCATTCCAATTACAAGCAGATTCATACAATATGGTGCCAGTAGTGGCAAAAGATCCACATGGGTGGAGGCCCCGAACAAATAACATTTAACGAAAGGGCCAAGGAAAATTCCTTCCAACTCCTACCTCTTCCCTATCCCATCGTCGCCATAAAACTTATCTGTGTCGGTGCGACGTAAAGCAACTTTTACAAATAATCCTTGAAGTAGCCGGAAAAGGAACCCAGGGCTTCGTAATAACAGGGAGGCGTGCTACTACACCTAGGCCTACACCACAGGGTAACCTAATAATTAGATTAGTATTGTATTTACGAGGCCTAGAGTGTCTTTAATTTCTCACAATAAATGAGACCATTCTTTCGTGGATAAACCTACATTGATTTTTCTTTCGATTTACAGGAACACTTTATCTCTTCTGTGGATGGATTCAAAGAATGTATTGTCTGTACCCCCCTGCATATCGTAAGAATGTACTAAGAGGGGAACAGTGGACTGCGGGGCCATAAGGTGCTATGTAATTTGTAAATAATGCAGTGTAGGTTTACTAGGGCCATGAAATACTTGTGCTACATATATAATGTATATTATCTACTACTACCAAATGCAGTATGTATGTATTGTACCCTTTCTCGCCTTATGGGTGCAGTATGTCCAACAGATGTACTTGTTTTCCCATTTTTACATCAGGAGGAAACTGCTGAGACTGTACTTTAATTAAGGTAGTTCACGGTCACTAGTAGTCCTCTAGATTGCCCACAATACGTCGCCAGCGATCCTTGATACTTCGAATGCCAGTCGCCTCGGTATCTCTGAATTTTTCAGTCGCTAGTTTCACAGGGTTGGCAAAGTTCTCTCGCATCCCAAACCGCCAATCAAGCAATGGTCCTTTCACTTTTAGGATGGGGCCATGTGGGGGTATGGGAAGATTGGATTGGAGAGGCAAAGAAGAGAGGGCCTGCCCTTAATCAATTAACCAGTCAGCCAATCAATCACCAGTGATCTGTATTTAGGACAGTCGTTCAGATGGCAGATTCTCTATGTGTTGTTTTCCTAGTTGTTTCTTAAATGATTGCAAAGAACTTGGAAATGTATTTAACGTTTCCCTTGGTAAATTATTCCAATCCCTAACTTCGCTTCCTATAAATGAATATTTACCCCAATGTTTCCTCTTGAAGTCCAACTTTATCTCCATATTGTGATCTTTCCTACTTTTAAAAACACCACTCAACTGTATTCGTCTACTAGTATCATTCCACTCCATCTTTGCACTGACCACTCGGAACATATCACTTAGTCGAGTAGCTCGTCTCCTTTCTCCCAAGTCTTCCCAGCCCAAACTGTGCAAAACTTTTGTAATGCTATTCTCTTGTAGGAAAACACCAAAAACATATCCAGCTGCTTTTCTTCGGATTACTTCCAGTTCTCGAATCAGGTAGCCTAATCCTGGTGAGGGTCCCAGCATTTGTCTGTAGAAACGGGGAAACCACGGAAAACCTCTTCAAGGATGGCTGAGGAGCGAATCTAACCCCCTCCACTCAGTTGACCTCCTAAGGCTGAGTGGACTCCGTTCCAACCCTCATACCATTTTTCAAATGTCGTGGCAGAGCCGGGAGTCGAACCCGGGCCTCCGGGGGTGACAGCTAATCACACTAACCACTACACTACAGAGGTGGCTCAATAATACCTACTTTGCCAAAATTAGGACCGATACTAATGGGTTCATGCTCTAATTATTTAAAGTCTTCTCAGGCAACAGTGTACGATGGTCGGAAATCGTTGGCACGCATGGAAACACACGCGCTAGTTATGTTTTGCTTTGTATCGATGCTTGGTGAGAAGTGCTACAATTAAAGATGAAAACGTGTTTTTTTTAATGAGTTGTACCGCATTTATATTTGTAGCTAAGACCTAAACCAACGTTAGACACGTTTAACAGGAGAGAGGGGAAATGTCAGTTGAAGAGCATTTTTACCGCATTATGACTTAGGCAGTAAATGTTCATTGTTGTTCTTTACATATTTTGAGTAACTTTGATCACTGAACACATTCACTGATATAATTTAGACTTACCAGGTAAGATGGCCGTGCGGTTAAGGGCCCTCAGCTGTGAGCTTGCTTCTGGGAGATAGTGGGTTCGAACTCCACTGTCAGCAGCCTTGAATATGGTTTTACGTGGTTTCCCATTTTCACACCAGGCAAGTACCTTAATTAAGACCACGGCCGCTTCCTTCCCACTCCTAGCCCTTTCCTATCCCATCGTCGCCATAAGCCCTACCTGTGTCGGTGCGACGTAAAATAAATTGTAAAATTTACACTTTAAGTGGTTAGTTATTATTTTATTCCCATAAAAACAAAACGACAGTGGACTTACAGGTCCTACCAAAAGTTTAAGGTCACCTGCATATTTCATGAACATGATCCCTGTCCTTAAAATGTTCTTTCTGGCTCAGGAGTTTTTACAGGTAACTAGTACATATTTTAGAGGAACCTTTACTGAAATTGTCTTTATAATATAACTTTTTGTTTTGAAGTTACTATGTTTTTAATATATAATAGTTGGAAATAAAATAACTATTTTTAACACTTTAGGAGATCTGGACAGTGCAATATGGTAAGGTAAGCGTTATTCTGCCCGATGGCAGGTCCGAACCTCCGCAGAGGTGTTCCTGAGCCGGAGTTTACGTGCGGTAGGGTGGCCAGCTCCTATCCGCTCCTCCATTCCCTTACCCCCCACCAACACCGCGTGGCAACCCATCCAACTCCTGACCAAGCCCAATGTTGCTTAACTTCGGAGATCTCACGGGATCCGATGTTTCAACACGGCTACGGCCGTTGGCCAGTGCAATATGGGTATTAGATTAATAATCTTTGTTATGGAGAAAAACAGATATCTGAACAATATTTATAGGCTTAATTGTAATAGAAAAACTGAATGTGTTTCCGTTTAAAAATATGCCCCGTTTAATAGCTCGCAATAGAACCACAGAAAGTGGTAAAAGAACGAACATTCCTTGACCTTCGCTGGACAGCAGGCCCCTGGAGCTACAGAGATAGTTGTCTTGTTACGTTGTACTGTTGATATCCCGCTAAGACGTAACGCACAAATAATCTGGGTAGCTTGAGGGGTCTTCTGTACATCCCAGGTCAAGGAATGTTTGTTTTTTATCACTTTCAGTAGTTCTGTTGCGAGCTATAAAACGCGGGAAATTTTAAATGGGAACATATTCTGTTACTCTATTGCAATTATAGAAAGCATATGACATGGTGCCGCCTCTGTTGTGTAGTGGTTAGCGTGATTAGCTGCCACCCCCGGAGGTCCGGGTTCGATTCCCGGCTCTGCCACGAAATTTGAAAACTGGTACGAGGGCTGGAACAGGGTCCACTCAGCCTCGGGAGGTCAACTGAGTAGAGGTGGGTTCGATTCCCACCTCAGCCATCCTGGAAGTGGTTTTCCGTGGTTTCCCACTTCTCCTCCAGGCAAATGCCGGGATGGTACCTAACTGAAGGCCACGGCCGCTTCCTTCCCTCTTCCTGGTCTATCTCTTCCAATCTTCCCCATCCATCGCAAGGCCCCTGGTCAGCAATGCAGGTGAGGCCGCCTGGGCGAGGTACTGGTCATTCTCCGCAGTTGTATCCCCCGACCAAGAGTCTGAAGCTCCAGGACACTGCCCTTGAGGCAGTAGAGGTGGTATCCCTCGCTGAGTCCGAGGGAAAAACCGAACCTGGAGGGTAAACAGATGATGATGATGATGATGATGATGATAATAATAATAATAATAATAATAATAATAATAATAATAATAATAATAATGTCCGCCTCTGCGGTGTAGTGCTTAGCGTGATTAGCTGCCACCTCAAGAGGCCCGGGTTCGATTCCCGGCTCTGCTACGAAATTTGAAAAGTGACACGAGGTCTGGAACAGGGTGCACTCAGCCTCGTGAGGTCAACTGAGTAGAGGTGGGTTCGATTCCCACCTCAGCCATCCTGGAAGTGGTTTTCCGTGGTTTCCCACTTCTCCTCCAGGCGAATACCGGGATGGTACCTAACTTAAGGCCACGGCCGCTTCCTTCCCTCTTCCTTGCCTATCCCTTCCAATCTTCCCATCCCTCCACAAGGCCCCTGTTCAGCATAGCAGGTGAGGCCGCCTGGGCGAGGTACTGGTCATACTCCCCAGTTGTATCCCCCGACCAAGAGTCTGAAGCTCCAGGACACTGCCCTTGAGGCGGTAGAGGTGGTATCCCTCGCTGAGTCCGAGGGAAAAACCGAACCTGGAGGGTAAACAGATGATGATGATAATGATGATGATATGACATGGTACCGAGGGGGGCTATGGAATTAAAGGTAGATTATTAAAATCAATCAAAGGCATTTATGTTGACAATTGGGATTCAGTGAGAATTGATGGTGGAATGAGTTCTTGGTTCAGGGTACTTACAGGGGTTAGACAAGGCTGTAATCTTTCACCTTTGATGGTTCGTAGTTTATATGGATCATCTGCTGAAAGGTATAAAATGGCAGAGAGGGATTGAGTTAGGTGGAAATGTAGTAAGCAGTCTGGGCGATGCTGACGACTTGGTCCTAATGGCAGACTGTGCCGAAAGCCTGCAGTCTAATATCTTGGAACTTGAAAATAGGTGCAATGAGTATGGTACGAAAATTAGCCTCTCGAAGACTAAATTGATGTCAGTAGGTAAGAAATTCAACACAACTGACTGTCAGATTGGTGATACGAAGCTAGAACAGGTCGATAATTTCAAGTATTTAGGTTGTGTGTTCTCCCAGGATGGTAATATAGTAAATGAGATTGAATCAAGGTGTAGTAAAGCTAATGCAGTGAGCTCGCAGTTGCGATCAGCAGTATTCTGTAAGAAGGAAGTCAGCTCCCAGACGAAACTATCTTTACATCGGTCTGTTTTCAGACCAAGTTTGCTTTACGGAAGCGAAAGCTGGGTGGACTCAGGATATCTTATTCATAAGTTAGAAGTAACAGAGATGAAAGTAGCAAGAATGATTGCTGGTACAAACAGGTGGGAACAATGGCAAGAGGGTACTCGAAATGAGGAGATAAAGGCTAATTTAGGAATGAACTTGATGGATGAAGCTGTACGCATAAACCGGTTTCGGTGCTGGGGTCATGTGAAGCGAATGAAGGAGGATGGGTTATCTAGGAGAATAATGGACTCTTTTATGGAGGGTAAGAGAAGTAGAGGGAGACCAAGACGACGATGGTTAGACTCGGTTTCTAACGATTTAAAGATAAGAGGTATAGAACTAAATGAGGCCACAACACTAGTTGCAAATCGAGGATTATGGCGACGTTTAGTAAATTCACAGAGGCTTGCAGACTGAACGCTGAAAGGCATAACAGCCTATAATGATAACGTATGTATGTATGTATGTATGTATGTATGTATGTATGTATGTATGTATGTATGTATATCTGTGTTTCTCCACAACAAAAGTTATTACTGTAATCCCCATATTGTACTGCCCTGATCTCCTTAAGTATTAAACATTGCTATTTACATTCCAATTCTTATAAACAATAAGTTTAATAACTTCGAAAAAGAGCGATATTTTAATGAAAATTTCAGCAAATGTTCCTCTAGATATGTTCTAGGACCCTGTAAACAATAGTATGCCTCAGACTAGAAAATTAACGACGGGAATCATGTTCATGAAATATGCTGGTGTCCTTAAACTTTTGGCAGGATCTTTACGTTTATATGGCTCTAAGTTTGTCTTCTCAGGTGCAAATATGTTAACAGTGCTCAGGAAATATACCCTGTCTACTGACTGGCTGCAGTGACCACTAACAGGAACTTCTTCCAAACATCAGAACTTAAAAAAAAAATAGCAACACACTCTTTTTGGCTTTACCGAGCTGGAACAGTAGCACACGTTTCGGAGAATTACAAAAGACATTAAAAATAAATAAGGTGCTTAATTATTCATGTTGTTTTCAGTATAGAAGTCTTTCATGATTGAGTACAATAACAGACTATATTCCCCCACATATTTAGCTTTTGGTGACGATAAAACTTGACCAATACCATCTTGAATATCTGGACACAAACTATTGTGTCGAGAGTTCCAAGTTCCAGGAGTTTTTAACACTGTATGCACGTACACTGCAATCACTAACACGAGTACAGATGTAAAATGAGCTGAAGTTGTCCCAAAGGTGGGGCGGACAATCCATTCCGGTGGTACTTCAAAATGTTGGGATCGAGCAGTCCGTTTGATGATGTACGTCACATATCGCCAAGCTTGCGTAACACGGGCACAGTCATGCAGACGGTGGAGAAGAGTGTCTTCTCCTCTGCGACACACGGTACATAGTGAACTTTCTGCCATACGAATATTATTCAATTTACTATTTGTCGGCACAATATCATGAACAACTATATACCACGTTGCTTGAAGTTCAAGAGGAAGAACCCGATGCGTAATATTCCTCCAGATGCGATTCCAGTTGCATACCAAAATAGACTGCTGAATCCTGGGAGCTACACATTGGCTACGCTGCAGAAACATATAGATGCTTTTCGAGGTCACGTTATTGTTCATAAAAGTTTGTGGTAGATAGCTCATTTCATATTTCAAATATCGTGCATGAGGGGCGAATTTATCTACATCATGGAAAGGGGGAGGGTTAGGCATCTGCTGTAAACTGCACCACTGTTGGAGAAAATTTTGAGAATACGTATGACCTTCACCGATAAGGAATTTTATGTGTCGATTGAGGAATACGGCTGTCACATAATTCTGGATATTCTTGAGTCCTAATCCACCAGTAGATCTTGACAGAGTTAAAGTATCACGATTCACCGTTAGGATTGAACCTTGCCATATGTACCATCCTACAGCAGACATTATCTTAATACTGGATACCCGAGGCAGAGGTAGGATTTGACCCATGTAACCCAGTTTACTGATTATGTATGTATTGATGTACTTAATTCTTTGCAGTAATGATAAATTCCTGTATTTTTTTCGCTGTAACAGTCCGCGTAACACATTCACTGTTTTGCCCCAGTTACGCTGGATCATTTGGTGAATACTGTTAAAACAACTAAGTCCTAAGATTTTTACCTCGTTCTGAACTGTTGCCCAGTTTAACAAAGGTTTATCACGTATATGGCTTGCTCCTAGTTTTAACAAACACGATTTATTAACGTTCAGCTGTGCACCAGATATATTGCAGTAGTCACTGATAGTTTTTTGAAGATCTTGTGCGTTTGTTCTGCGGTCCGCAATGATAGTGACATCATCAGCAAAGGCAAGGATTTCCATCATATCTCGGTCGTGTAAACATGTTAAATTACTCAATAGTGGTTCAAGAGATAGCACAAATAATAACATAGATAACGGACATCCTTGTTGTACGCCTGTTTTTATGTTAATTGCCTTAGTAAAAAAACCATTAAATTGGACTTTCGTAGAACCTCCCTGAAGAACATGTTGTAGGATATCAATAAAGCGGTTGTCTAGTCCCATTGCACGTAGAACAGCAATTAAATAGGTATGATTCACTCTGTCAAACGCGTGATCGAAATCTAAAGATATTAGTTGTTTACACTGCCTTCTTACCCTACAGTCACTGATAATGTCTCTTATTGCACATACTGAGTGTATAATGCTCCTACCGGGAGCTCCGCACGATTGGTGTGCCCCTAAAGCATCGGACATAAGGAAGGTCAGTCGCTGTTTAAGACATCGGGTGAGTAACTTGTAATCGAAATTCAGCAGAGTAATTGGTCTGTAATCATCTATACACTTAGGATTAGGCTTTTTTGGTACCAGTACAATCATTCCCTCTTTTAGGCGACTTATATTTGGTCTTGAATATAACACATCATTTAAGGCTATCGTAAGGTCTTCCTTGATAACTGGCCAAAATGTCAGGTAGAATTCTCGTCCAAGGCCATCTAATCCAGGGGATTTGTTAGGCAGACTGCGCTGTATGGCTTCAAAAATGTCTTCCTCCCACAATTCTTCAATAAGATAGTCTTGTTGCACATGTGTCAGTCTTCCTCGAACAGAATCAAAAAAGGCGCTGTTGCTGTCAAGACGAACATCATTCGTTGGTTCATACAATTGTGTAAAGAAATGCTCAATTGTGTTCTTAATGATATTGACATCCCCAAAAGACTCCCCACTTGACGATGCCAGTTTCGAAATATATTTTTGTTTGCCTCGTTTACTCTCACGAATGAGATGGTACAATGATGACATTTCATCGGTAGTATTCCGATGATCTGGTGCTCGTATTTTAAGTCCTTCATTCATTTCTCTGTGTAATCTGAGGAGAAGTGCTCTTATTTTCATGATACAGAAATATGTTGATGGGTTCCTGGGATCTTCCCTATAAAGCTGACGTAAACACTTGTAAAAGAATTCGGATTTTTGATTGATCTGTTGAGTATACTGAGCACTAAACCGTTTCATGAATTTGATTACATTGGGCTTTGCATAGGATAACCACCACTCAAGTCTCGTTGTATAACGGGAATTATGTTTCCTCCATAGTTCCCACTGCACAGAAAACTGTTCCTTCAGTTCTTCACCGTTGAGAATATTCGTATTTAGTTTCCAAACACCCCTTCCCCGAGCTACTCCCAGCTCTGATTGCGTTAATTTACATATATATGCTGCATGGTCCGAAAATTCGACGGGGCACACATCAGCATTCCCAACATGCTCTTGCAGACTTTGACTGATATATATTCGGTCTAATCTCGATGCTCCTTTAGCGCAAAAATATGTATTCATCTTGATACCAAACTGAACTGTTGAGCCCTTGGATCTGACAGACATTGCCAAACTACCGTCTCTCACCTATCCTCCCTCCTTATCTTCGAGGATCCTTTGGGCTGATATAAGGTTGTACTGACTTATGGACGCCATCTTTGGTGGACTGGGTAGTTTTTAGCTTTTTAACGTTTTTCTCTGGCGGAACAATCTGACTTGAGGGAACTTCGCTTATGTCGTTAAGCAGTGAATGTGGTGAGGGTTCAAGGTCATCTGACCACAGCTGTTTAGGAGTCTCACTTTGGCCTGTCAAATTTTCGGTGGTGTTACTATCATCAGTATCAAGTTCCATATCTTTCTTCGGAGGACTGCTAGTGCTGGGGTAACTAGAACTATTTAACTTGTCTGCCAACAAACTGGTTACGTCAAAGTCTGTATTTGCGAGGTCAGAATTAATAAGTTCGTTTCCTGTCGTAAGTTCAGGGACATTTGTGTTATGGTGGGGTGAGTGTTCTTCAACTTGAATGTGATCCGTAGATTGTTCCAGTCCTACAGTTTCGACATGAGCTGGTTGTGTGTCTGTTTCTGGTCCATTCACATCGACTGAGTTGCCTTGTCCATGTGTTAGAAGGTTATTTGGAAGGGGATGTATCTCTGCTTCCGTTGTGATAACTTGAACTTCGTGTAGTGTATCTTGTTTATGTCCCCGGCTGGTCTGTTCTTGTTGTGACTCAAGACCGATAACCTGTTGTGAGTCCATCTTGTCGCTCCTGCCTGTGTTTACAACTGTGTCACTCGCGAGAGATGGGGCAGTGGAGTTCCCTGCAACTACTTGACTCATAAGCCTGTTTCACCTGTCGAAGTTGTTCCTCGCCTTACCGGGCAATCTTGTCGGAGATGGTCACTACCACTACAATAATAGCATGTTTTTGGTTGTCCTTCATAAAGTACCTGAGCTCTATATCCGTCAATTGTTACTATTGTCGGGATATCACTTTGTAGTTCGATACGCATAGCTCTAATGCCACTAAATACATTAAATGTGTATGTAGAAGACCATTTTTCATTACGTATGTCCCTAACTTTCCCATATTTACTGAAATAAGTTGCCACGCGTTCATTGGCCATTTCAATAGGAAGATTCATTATCCGTACTAGTTTCGTGTCCACATCAGCACATGTGATAATTACCTCCGAAAGTGAACCATTGAATTTCTTTACCTGAGATTTTCCTGTTGTTGAAGTGAGAATGCGCTCCATCAGAAGTTTGCTGATTAATTTTATGTACACTGCTGTTTCCAAATTGTCCAATTGTATTGCTTCCACTTGATCAACATTTAATTTTAAAACTGTTTCAATCCACTCATGAATTTCTGCCGGCCCGGGTTTGTTTAGTTTATCAGGAAATGCACATTTTACTGTATTCTTCCTAATATTTAAGCTTGCCATTTTCTTGCACTTTGTACTAATACTACTCGAAACACTCTACCTCACAGAACACAACAGAACAGCGCGTTCGATGTTTACGCTTGCACGTCTCACAGCGAACTGTGAGACTGAGCCCGTCTATCTTGATTAATGTATATGCACTGTTTTGAATGTTAGCCATAACGCTGTCCGTCGGTTCACACGGCATTGTAAACTGCTGTTCAAAACGAATGGTTAAATCAACCTTTCAATCATTCTTTTATGCCTCCAAATTTCCGGTCTTTGCTGTTCGTGTACATGGGCTTACTCATCTCTGGATGAACCACATTGTTTGCTTTGAACATGCCTTGTCGAACGAACTGGAACCAACTCTGGACCTTTTAGATTACACGCTCTACTCATGCGTGATGGTGGTTGCATATGCAGCAAGGCACGACTTGCTCCGCCTTGGTTACCCGTATGAAGTTCGAACAATGTACGCCATTAGTAATTGTGCATTTCGGGACTCATATTATCAGACGCACTTTAACAGTGAAAATGTTTCTTAGATCACACACTATAATGCCCCACATTATCAAAAACGTAAAGTTAGGTAATTTCACTCAATTGTGACTAAAGTATTAAAGGTAGAGAAGTGGTGAAGGTGTCAAAACGCGTGTTTTAGAGAGCTCTATCAAATGGTAAAAGGCAATTTTGGAAATCATGACCGGTACAATTTTATTCACGAAGAAACCGTAAAAATGGGCAATTTTTAAAAACGAACTGGTTCCACAATTATTATCCGGGGTGCATTTTGAAGATTTCAATAAATAGATTGAGCCTTTGTTAAAACAACTGTGTGCCAATTTTCTTTTAATTTTGCAAAACTAAGGCCTCCAGTTCGATTTGAATTGGGTCGTGTATGATGTGACAATAGCGTTACTAGTGGTAGAGTTATTTAATCAATGAGCTTCTGGTTTGGGGTTATGTTATCTAACAATGAGTTACGTGAGCACGTCGCGTGCCGTCATGCCGCCAACACTTAAACGTCGTTTTCTTGCATCTAATATGTTAGAAAAGTAGAAAAATCTTAAAGTTGTCAAATATAGTGGTGAACCAGGACCGAGTGGTCGTTTGGATGAGGATGTGATAGTAGAGTGGTCAACAAAGACAACTGATGAAGATAATCGGTCTTCAAATATTTCAAACGATATCGAAGTTGAGGATGTTGAGGATGTATCAATCATGACTGCGGCAGCTGATGAGACCATAAGACGTTTACAGACATCAATAGTCATCATCATCTAGGTATTCTGCCTTATGGCAGGTCTTGTCATGGGATGAACCTCTTCCACGCTTGCCTGTCCTGCGCCAAGTTTTTCATGTCAGAATATTTATTTCCTTGGATATTGTCCAACATTTGATATTTTTTCCTTCCTCTGCCTCATTTGCCTTTCACCATTTCTTCTGTTCTTCTTTCAGTAAGCAGTCCCTCCTCAAACAATGTCCGATCCAGTTCATTTTTCTCCTTCTAATGATTTGTAACATACTTTGTTCTTCTCCAACTCTTCGTAATACCTCCTCATTCCTTACCCGCTCTTCCCACTTCACTCGTTCTATTCTCCTCCATACCCACATCTCTAGTGCCTCCAATCCTCTCTCATCTTTGTTTCTCAATGTCCAAGTCTCTGCCCCATACAGCGCTATGCTCCAAATGTAACACTTAGCAAGTCTTTTCCTCAGGTCTTTATTTAGTGGTCCACAAAATAATTTTGATTTTTTCTTAAAGCCTTCTTTTACTATGGCAATCCTTTTCATACTTTCTGTTGTGCAATACATATCATCTCTGATCATACTTCCCAAATACTTGAAGTTACTGACTTGCTCTATTTCTTCTCCCCCTATACTGATATGACAACTTCTACCTTTTCCTCCAATTATCATACTTTTAGTCTTCTTCTTATTAATTCTCATTCCATATTCTTCTAGTTTCATGTTGAGCTTATCTAACATCAATAGTGAGCTAAATCGTTTGAAAAGAGACTCAAATACTTCAGACAAAAGGTGTATTTATTTGTATATATACTAGACTTAACTAAAGTTGGTGTCTGACAGGTAAGGTTGGAGGGAGGAGCACTGCACGTGCCATTTCACGATGTTGCCACATTCCAGCATTCCTTTCTACATGCTCTTACCCCTCACTTGTTCCCTCCTTCATTCTGACCGCTGTGATCTGTTGTAGACTACCTGGTCAGGCGGTGTCGTCCCATTTGCGATCACTCTTATACAAACAATCAGGTTCTTATCAGTGACAGTGACAGGTTTGGCAACACCCAGCAAGACGAGCTGCCCTGAAGTTTTATCTCCATGGCAACCGCAGTCGCCCCACCCTCATTTCCATGGCAACCACACAGCCACTCCCCTTATCCCACCTCGGCAGGCAGTAAACGGACCTCCCTCTAAGAAATGTCAGATGCCAACTCTTATTATTAGCAGTATAATTATAGTAATACATTTTGTATACATTGTGAGCAATCTCATGGTTTACCTCTCCTTCATGTCCTGTAAGTTCCTTTCCCACATTTCGTGAAGGCACATTTTTAATGTTCAGTTGATTGTGCAAAGGACTAGAACAGGGACTTTTTTATGTTGAAAATATTTCTTTAGCAGACAAAGTAGGGGGTCCCTTACTACGAAAAACGTAAAATTAAGCAATTTTACTCAATTGTTCCGGAAGTTGAAGGGCCTGGAAAAGTTTCTTGGGTAGCACAATCAAACTTTTTTTTTAATCGAAAAATCACTTCCGGCCTGAATGCAGTTCCGGAAAACAGCCTAAAATTGCTTGTTTCTTCACTCGTTTTCTTTTTTATTCAAATCCTAGCCAAATTAACTAATTTAGGCCTACATACCTAATTATTTAATGTGTTCCTTGGTTCACTACCCTGAGGCGATTTGTAGCCTATATATTTCTGAAAAATATCCACACTGAATGTAGTTTTTAGGATTAAAGTGAAACTCTGCATTGACGCACATTAGCGCTCATAGTGGTAGAAAAAGGCAAACTGATAATCTAAACAATGATCAAGAAAAGGATTGTAAGTTTTTGGAATAAATAAGGAATATATTCTCATACTGCGTTAAATTTTATATTTTAATTACCTATAATTCGTGACTCATATCTCTAGGATATTCTCAACATTGAGTTGCTTACCTGAAGGTATAAAATTGTGGATGCTTAATTTTTATTCAGAAAGCTTACCGTGTTCAAAATATTAGCATCTATAACGTGAGTTTTGATGACGTTTCAAGTCCAGGTGTTAAGATAATTTTGCTCCCCTTGCCACAGGCGCCTCTGGTGAGGGTCAGTGGATGGCGAGGCCCATTGTAGCATCCCATCATGTGGTCAGTCCCCGCTCCAGATAGGGCGTGGCTTGACGGCTGGTGGTCCAATAGAAGGTTGAGCGGATCCCTTTGTCCAGCCAGCGGCCCTTGAGATGTGTGGCTTGTCCGGTCACCAATAACAGCACCATACTCCGAGAAGAGGGATGTGCTGTGCGCACAGATACTTGGGAGTCGCGCTCAGTATTACGGAAGTTCAACGTTCAGGGGATGAGGCGGAAGAATATAACATTAATTAGAAATACACTCACCGCCTCTGCGATGTAGTGTTTAGTGTGATTAGAGGCCATCCCCGGAAGCCAGGGTCCGATTCTTGGTTTTTCCACGAAATTTGAGAAGTGGTACGAGGGCTGGAACGGGGTCCACTTAGGCTGTTCGATTCCCACCTCAGCCATCTCGAAGTGGTTTTCGATGGTTTCCCACTTTTCCTCGAGCAAATTCTGGGATGGTACCTAACTTAAGTCCACGGCCGATTCGTGCTCCCTTCGTTCTCCATCCCTTCCATTGTTCCCATCCCCCACACAAGGCCGCTGATTAGCATAGCAGGTGAGGTCGCTCGGGCGAGGTACTGGTTCTCCTCCCCAGTTATATCCTCCCGACGCAGAGTCTCATATTCTCCAGCACGCTGCCCTTGAGGCTGTAGAGGTGGTAGCTCTCTTGTTCTCTCTGTTCAACTTGTCTGTCCCTAATCCATCTACACGCACAAAACATGTTACTTTCTACTGCTCAAGATCAAGAACCCAACAACATAGTAATTCACCAGTGTAAAACTCAATGAAAATATTTAATAAATATAGCAATTAGTACAGACGAGACATATTTTCAACTACATACACATCCACAGTAAAACAATGTAAACGAATAACTTAATTGCTTTCTGTTCTAAGTTAAAATCCCACTTTGCTGACTCCTACTGTTAAGCTCATAACTTTAGTTATCTTTCTAGTTTCTAGTTATACCATCTACCTCATCATCATTATTATCTTCGATAACATCATGTATAATTACAGTACTAGTGCAGCTTTAAAGCCGTTCGTAAATCATTTTAATTGTAATATTTTAAATACCTTCTTTAACTTACTAACTTGTAAATGAATATTTGTAATATTATGTTACTGAAGAAAAGTGTATTTTTATTTCATTTAAGACTTTATTTTACAAGAACTTTCATAAGAGATATTATAATTTTAATTTTATATTTGTTTTTATCTAATGTAATAGTAAATGTGTTTCACATCATTAGGTCTGTACCTGTCTGAATCACAGTAACTAAATAAGTAAATAAATAAATAAATAAATAAATAAATAAATAAATAAATAAATAAAATCCGAGGGTTAAACCAACCCTGGACGGTGAACGGATTAAGAAACCAACAAAGAAATACACTCGAAACCAAGTACAGTAACGGTTAGCATTATTAGGTGCCATTCTCTGAGGCCCGAGTTCAATTCCCGGTAGTGCCAGAAATTTAAAAAATGGGAGTAGTCCTGGTATGTGGTTGGCGGTGTGCCTGGAATGAGTCGCAATATCTCGGGACGAGGTCGCGAGCTTATTCTCCAGCTCCATGGCTAAAAGGTTAGTGTTTGAGCCCCACTGTCGGCAGTCCTAAAGATGGTTTTCAGTGGTTTCCCATTTTCACACCAGGAAAGTGCTGAGGCTGTATTTTTTTAATCCTGTCGTCGCCACAAGACCTATCTGTGTCGGTGCAGCGTAAAGCAACGTGCTGGACTTTTCCCATGAGGCACCGGGTTTGATTGCCAGCCGAGTGGAGGATTTTAACCTTTAGGGTAAACTTGGCAAATATGGGCACTAAGGTAATATGGGCAGATTTAAGAAATTTTTCATTTTTCACCCAATGGTAGCGAGTAGAAACATGCGCTCTGCTAGGTTGGTGATCGTGACGTGTCATGCCTGCTCAGTATGTTAAAGGTTGTCTTCTACTGTGCTAACGGAAGCTGAAAAGAACATGGTTTGAGGTAAGTAGACCAGTCTACTCTTCCAAAATCGAGGCGTTATAATAACTCAGTTAATTTACTTAAGGCACTACACGCAAAATAAGTTTATTTTTCAAGAAATATTACTAGGGGTAGCTTGCAAGGCTAGTGTAGAGTATGTTGTAGCGAGAGGATACGCGCTTGTGAGTTAGTTCTTTCCCATTAATGCCAACTTCTGAAATGTGGCACTAAGGCAAAAATGAGCAGTAACATTGTAGGTAATATGGGCATCATCAAATTACATTGTATTTACGTGACGGGCTCTGAGATAGACTTATTCTTTTTTATTTCTACGGCAATCTCTACGTTTTCATGTCAATCGATTAATATAGCACGTAGCTATTTCGCAAAAAATAAATATTTTTTCCTTTTTTTCCAGATTATGATGCAAAATGGGAATGAACGAGCGGGTATCCGCCAGAAATGGGATAAAGAGGATATGTCACGTGTTGTTATAACAGTAAGAAATTGCGATTGTAATCAGTTACAAGCATCTAGAACTTATAATGTGCCTAGACAAACTTAAAATTCTCGATAAAAAAGATGAAGGATTTGAATCTGCTAAACAAGCCGGCCAGAATATTTACTGCCGACGAGTCAGGACTCCAAATGAACACGAGGGGTGGCCATGTTGTATGTGAAAAAGGAAAAAATTAGTCCAGTCCAAAACTGAAGATGACGACTAGTAACCGGGGAAGACGTAAGTGTTCTGCAAGAGAACTTGCAAGTGAAGAAAATCTGGCTTCAGCGCAGAAAAGGGCTAGGCCTATCGCAGGAGTCAGTAGAGGAGGTTTAGCCGCAAAGCGTAAAGCCATACGGAGCAACAACGTTTCCTGTATTTGTCCTGTGTAAGGGGAATTATTATGATGAGAATGAAGGGCAGAAGTGGTCTAAGTGTTGTAGTTCATGTGCTAAGTGGTTCCATGAGGAGTGCGTAGAGCTGGAAGGCGATTCTTTCTATTGTGATGAGGGCAGTTAAAAAACTTTGTCAGTATTTATGACTCAGAGTGCTCTCATGTGACTGTTTCTGTTAGATTAATCCTTTTACTTTTCATATTACACACAGTTTTGACCAGTTTTATCTTACTTACATTTTCTAATTCAATTCAAGTGATTCCGAGTTGATAACTTAATAATGGTATTAGTTCTACTTCCTTGGTAGCATTTGTTCATGATCAGTGTTTAATTATAATATATATTTACTCTTATTTCATATATGTATGTTCAATACAACCACCTTGTTACAATAAAAAATGAATATAACCATATCAGTGGCTCTAATTGTGATTTAATAACTTGTGCCCATATTACCTTAAGAGTTTGGCAAATATGGGCAGTTGCAGGGTTTGCTGCGAAGCTGCACAGTATGTCAACCACTATGGGATAGAGGCTAGTTCAAGCTTTATTCGAATGGAAATAGTTGTAAATTTTCAAGGATTTTTTACCAGGAAAATGGAAGTTGTTTTAGTGCTCCTTTGCTTCAGATATACCTTATGGTGCCCATATTTGCCAAGTTTACCCTATTGGTTAATTCCAGTGGCTCGGGGGCTGGGTGTGAGTGTGCCGTTTCCAGCATTAGAATGTCACCATGGGTAGGGCCCTAGACGTGCAGGTCGCCTATACAGTCTCTACTCGTAAGGCCTGCATTATGCATAAATAAATAAAAACTCCAACTACCTAAATTACAAGAGAAACTTCATAACGGTATGAGTAAAAATAGGTCGTTGACTCTTGCCGTGCGGGTCATCTACGTAGCAGGCGCATCTTGACATTCAGCTGCATAATATCTGCAAAGGGGAGCTTAATTGCTTACTCTATATTCTATTAGACAATTGGGTTACGCATAAATTACAAAATTAATCCTGACTACTAAAGTTACAAGAGACACTCCGTAATGGTTTGTTTAAATATAACTTGTTGACTCTTGCCATTTGGGTCATCTGCCTAACAGGCGCCTCGCTAAAATTAACGAAAGAAGTAAACCTTTTAAGTCTTTAAGTGTGTAGCATTACATATGTGCAAAAGACAACTTACTTGCTTACTATACATTCTATTAGACAGCTAATTATCGTTGCTTGGATTTTGTATAGAAAAATAATCGAATCAAGCAGATGCCATGACCTTCAACAAGAAAAAATTAACATTCGTCTTACACAAACCGAGCCTCCGTGGCTCAGGCGGAAGCGCGCCGGACTCTAACCGCTGGGTTCAGTGGTTCAAATCTCGATCACTCCATGTGAGATTTATGGCGGACAAAGCCGAGTCGGGACAGGTTTTTCTCCGGGTACTCCGGTTTTCCCTATCATCTTTATATTCCAGCAACACTCTCCAATATAATTTCATTTCATCTTTCATTAATTAGTCATTGCCTCAGGGGAGTGCGACAGGCTTCGCCAGCCGGCACAATTCCTATCCTCGCCGCTAGATGGAGGCTTCATTCATTCCATTCCTGACCTGGTCGAATGACCTGAAACAGGCTGTGGATTTTCATTTTTCTTACACAAACCACTGAGTTGGCGTGGATGGAGGATATTTCAAGAGAGGTAAACCAAGTTCGGATATCATTAAGGAGAGGAAAGCCATGTTTCGAGGATCATCAGTCCTTTCAGCTGATGTAAAGAACGGTTATAGCGACCACTGGCTACTATAGAATGTGAAATTTTATCTCGTGGAAACGCAAATCCGTTCACATTGTAATCAAAACAGCCTGGGGAGGCTACAACCCGCTGCACAAAAGCGTAACACATGTGTTCTAAAGCCAACAACTCTTCCGTCCACACCGTTAAGCGGTTATGCATACCTTCCAGGCTATTTAATGTTATGAATTTCATTACGGCCCGTATTGAATCGAAATTTACAATGTTGATTAAGGATAAAGGGTTTCCAATACCCTAATCACATAAACAAAAGGAACAATGTTCTAGAAAGCAGTATTTAATTCAGTATGTCAGATAATGTATAAAGACTGAAGATAAAATTTTAAAAGGAACACCTTGTATTCTTCAAGGCCATTTACATATATTTTAGTTGTACATTTCTTTTGACACACAAGAAAGTGTTGTGTTTTATGACGTGTCTAACATCTTAAAAGATTAAGCGGTCTTTGTATTTTATTCACACATATTTTAATGTATATATATATATATATAATTGCAAAATTTCAGAACACTAGATAGCATGCTCTGTATATGTTTCTATACTGCATAAATATTTCATGTAATCACTTATAATACCTTGCAAATTTTTCATTGGCTAATGATGGTATGGGAGATGCCGACACCGGTACCATAATGATAATAATAAAAATGTGATATTTCAATTAATTCACTGTGTCAATGTCTTGAACAGGTGGAATCCCTTTACCTTCCAGGCGTTGTAAATGTTAATACGAAAGGACTTGTTTCCACACCAGGTAACGGGGTACTTCTACTTTACATGCGAAAAATATGAAACGAGCATCAAACCTTTTCAGTCTAATTAGCTGTAGTGAACTGTAAACTTTAAACAGTGAAGGTAAGATCAGTATTAAAACATCGTCTATCTAAGAACATTCATGAACATGAACTGCAGGTAATGGTACAGCCATGCATTTATAGTAACTTAAAAAAAAGAAACTGAATGCATGATAATTGTGTATTTTATCAAACATAACTTTTAATATTATCAAAATATAGGCTAACTCACCTCCCGTGTGTACTCAAACAAACGTGTCTGTAGGTGCAATTTCTCCAGAGAACAGTTTAACTGTATCGAACTTTTTTGATCGTATATAAGTTACGTAAAACACTGATATTTCATAATTTTTGACCTTGAATTGAAAAAGAATTGATGCGTTGATATCGGAAAAGTATTAAGTGCCTCGAGCCGTTCATATGTTCTTTGCGCCAAGAGCCTGGTAACTTACTTGCCATAGGAGCGATCTAGTAGGAATATTTTAAAGCTATTCTAATTACCCATGGACTACCCACTTTCTCTGTGGCGCTGGCCTTGATTCCCACTACTTTCTTCACTGAAAAACGAAAAATCAATTTTTGGTACTTACGGGCCAACATATCAAATAAAAATATAAAACATGTTTTCTTATGATTATGTATTAGGCTAATGTTTTAATTTACAAAATTAATTCTCTATCAAACAATAAAATCACTATTAACTGACATTTTTATTAAATAAAGTCACTCACAGCGTGTTTCAGATATTGTGATCCACCGCTAGGGGGGGAGGGGTGTGAAATGGTGACGAACATGGTTATTTTATTTCTGGAGTGAGTTATTTAACAAAACTTCGAAATGACTGGTAACAGCGCTTTTAATGTTTAAAAAGAATGTTTTCACAGACACGGACAAGGCCTTCACCAAGATTAGACCTACAATATTAATCATTGAAAGAAACAATGAATGTCACAGTTCAACAACTTCACTTGCACCTTAAACCAAATTTTTTGCACGTAATAAAAATTATTGCCATTTATAAAAAAAAAGTCAGATCTTAAAAACTCTTAGGTATTCAATTTTAAAATTGATTTAATTTATATATTAAATTATTGCAGCTAAATTAATTTTGAACACTAAGTACTACTATTACTTCGATGCTCACATGAATATTTCAGAAAGTATATTTCATCCTAAATAGTTGCTTTACATATAATTTATTTTCTAACTTTCACATATTTCTTTACTTTTTTTTTTGGTTTAACTGACACATAGAAGGTTTTCATCGACGTAAGGATGGGAAAGAGTTCGGATTGGGATGGAAGCGCTCATAGCCTTAATTAAGCTGCATCCCCACATATTTTTTTGGGGAAACCGCATAGAAAACCATCTTGAGGGCTGCTGACGGTGGGATTCGAACCCACCATTTTCCGATTGCAAGCTCAAAGCTATCCGACCCTAACCACATGGCCAACTCGCTCGGTATAGGCCAATTTATTTTCAGGTACTGAAGATACTACTGTATTTCTTTACCTGGTTAAAGAAGATAGTATAGGCTACTCTGGGGTACAATACAAATATATATATATATATACATGGGTACCTTTTCATTATAAAATGTTAAGACTTTCAGCGTTCAGTCCGTTAGCCTCTGTGGCTCTGTAAATCACTATCGCCCTCCCCGGAGTATAAAGAAAAATCATTTAAATCAGAATTATTTTCACCTGTATACCGCAAATGTACCCTGGCTCAAAGTACAAAACAACTCACATCTATGCGTGTTTAAATAATATATTATGCAACAAGCTTATAATTACCATTATAGGCGAGTTGCATACGACTGTTTATGCTCGACGATAATTATAACTCTATTTTATAAATATTCATAAATTTCTGTCGAGATGTCGCTTGACAGTTGAGTTTACTGAACAGAGCGCAGAGTGCATGCGCTGGGTTGTTCATTTTCCGTGAGTGGATCAGAGACCTTGACAATGTCATATGTTTTCAAAGCTGTGATAGAAGGTTATCATAACCTAGCTTTATTTCAAATAGAAATTGTTTATTGTACAGTTGGTGAAGTGAATTTGCGGGAATGTGCCGTGTGGTTGTGGAATATTGAATGTAGAAGGTGCATTGATGTTAAAATGTGTGTCCGACATGTTTGATTTTGGAAACAAGTGCGACGCTAGTGCGTTGAGCGCAGGTGCGATGTTATCCTTACATAATTGGTCAAACAGTTGTATCATAATGAAAATCTGAACTCTGATTGGTGGAGAACCTGTATCATAATGAAAATCTGAACTCTGATTGGTGGAGAACCTGTATCATAATGAAAACCTGAACTCTAATTGGTGGAGAACCTGTATCATAATGAAAACCTGAGTTCTCATAGGTGGAGAACCTGTATCATAATGAAAACCTGAACTCTAATTGGTGGAGAACCTGTATCATAATGAAAACCTGAACTCTAATTGGCGGAGAACCTGTATCATAATGAAAACCTGAACTCTAATAGGTGGAGAACCTGTATCATAATGAAAACCTGAACTCTAATAGGTGGAGAACCTGTATCATAATGAAAACCTTAACTCTAATAGGTGGAGAACCTGTATCATAATGAAAACCTGAACTCTAATTGGTGGAGAACCTGTATCATAATGAAAACCTGAACTCTAATAGGTGGAGAACCTGTATCATAATGAAAACCTGAACTCTAATAGGTGGAGAACCTGTATCATAATGAAAACCTGAACTCTAATAGGTGGAGAACCTGTATCATAATGAAAACCTGAACTCTGATTGGTGGAGAACCTGTATCATAATGAAAACCTGAACTCTGATTGGTGGAGAACCTGTATCATAATGAAACTTGCACTATAATGAGCCTCATTAAGATTCAGTTTTCAGGCTTATAATATTTATATTTCGCCATCGTCGAGCATAAAGTAGGTTATTGACACTTGTCATGTGGGTCATCTACTTCGCAGGTGTTACCCTCTTTTAAGAGAACAATAAATCTCCTGTCCCTTCATGTGGGATTGGCTTCAGGTTGAGCACGCGGCCATACAACTGGGGCAGATCCACGTGTGGGATGTATATCACACCCGCGCCCTCAACTGAGTGTAAGAAAGAAACGGTGGAGGAAGATTTTTGTTTATTTTTTCATTTTAACAAGTTGTTTTACGCCGCACCGACACTGATAGGTCTTACGACGACATAGGAGAGGGCTAGGAGCGGGAAGGAAGCGACTGTATCCTTAATTAAGGTACAGCCTCAGCATTTCCCTGGTGTGAAAATGGGAAAGCACAGAAGACCATTTTAAGGACTGCTGGCAGAGGAGTTCGAACCCATTATCTCCAGAAATGCGGCTGAGAGTTACGCGACCCAAACCGCGCGGCCACTTGGTCCATAATGATGATAATGATTAGTAGTAGTAGTAGTAGTAGTAGCGAATTCTCCGAATATTGGAAGACGTTAAGCAAATAACTCCATCAGTTTTTCTGTAGCTTCTTCTTGTTGTTAAAGGAGAACAATAAAACTTTGATTTCCATCTATTCAATACTTTAAAAGCAATTACCTAGTTAGTCAAACAGTTGTATAATAATGAAACTTGAACTATAATGAGCAACACGAGGAGCGCAAGTAGTTGTCAAACAGCTGAGTGCACTAATGTAAATGCAGGCAGAAGTAGAAAGGAGATGTCAACAAACTTACTTTCGTAAAATTCGATGAAGTTACCACTTGCTTAACATCAAAACTTGACTGTCACCATTTGACTGAGTTCTTGCTAACGTTTGTAGAATTGCTCCACACTGTTAAAGTCTACAAGCAAGTCGTGAATTTGAAAAATTGGATGTTAAATATTTAAAGTACGACAAATGTATAACCAATAATCAACAGTGTGCTTCATTTTGTTAATTTACGGACGAAAAGAATGTTAGTCACGCCAAAACTCAGCTGTTTTGAGAGTGCACTAAGATTTTATATCCATAAGGTACAACATGTGGTAAAGCTCACGCCAATAGTAACAAAAAGATTTTAATGTGTATTCCAACAAAAAATTTCAGATATTCAACAACTTTAACAGATTGTAAATGTATTTATTCATGACTAAAGTCCGGATTTTTATGCAGTAACAGGTTAGATTGCAAACTGTTTGGTTAGTAGGAAGTGTCGGCTACCCGCTCTTCAATAATGTAGCAAGAGTATCATAAATTATAGGGGTTCTGATGGGCCGTACCCCCTGATGTTTATGCAAACCCCATAGCATAATCGTTGTGATGGTAGACTATACTTACTACTCGCTCCAGTAAGTTAGCATTCTAACCTATTAATGCATAAAATTCCGGGCTCTATACATGACTAATATGTGACATTGTATTTCAAATATTAGAACAATATTTTAATGTTTCAAACACTACAAATAGTTATATGGTTTTAATAAGACGACGTAATATATAATGTTTTATATTCAAAAGAATTTTAATAGTTATTATGATTAAGTCTGTTAGCAGTAAACAATAAATGCAAGTTATTAGAATAATGTTATCGGTTTTAACCTTGTTAAAAATGTGTACAGCTGAAGATGTTCAAAAATTGAACGAAAGATGTCCTATGCTTTTAATAATTTAGCAGTAAAATAAGGATGAGATCCTAATTTTATAATTGCTTTTAAAGTATTGAATAGGTGGAAATCAAAGTTTTATTGTTCTCCTTTAACTGACTTTCAATACGGAAAAATGAGGATAGTATCTTCTTGTTGTTCCAATAGGTTTTCATTTTTTCCGAGAAGGCTTGTTTACATTCTTCCGACCACTTTGGTCTGTCATTTTTTTGTTGTGGTTGCTCTGATGCAGATTACCAATTGTTTACTTTGTGTCCAAAGATGTCTCTTTCTAGAACGTCTGTTGAACTTATGTTTGTGCTTTTGAGGTCCTTTCGAAGTTCGTTAAGTCAGAGTGTTGAGTTCTTAAGTGAGGTTACATAATCTATTATCCTTCTTGTCAATCGATGTTCTGGTAATCTAGTGAGATCACCGAAGAATTTCATTCGTCTCTTCCTAATGTCAACTTCGATGTTTGAGAACTTGTCTGTTGTTTTGATTGATTGTAACCTGTAACCATCCTGGGTGTATCTTGCTCCAGTGCCAGGTTTTCACTTGTGTAAAACACTGTTGGTGTTATTATGACTGTGTTCTAATGCTGATGTTTATATGTCTTGACATGGATTTATTACTGTAGATGTTTTTACTAACCCTGATGCTTTTTAAAAAATTTTTGAGATGAGATTGTTTTGAGATCTTTTCAAGGCCTCTCGGTTCGATTAATTCTCCGAGGTATTTAAAGTAAGGGATCCTGTGAATTGTACCACATTTTGTTCTCAGGCTCTTGATATCTGAATTATAATTTGTAGACAGAAATTCTCAAGAAGATCAACTGTCCCTATTCTCCCATACGCCTTTGAGGATTATCAGCGATTTTCCTGGTTATCCTTTTCATAAGGATTACGTAAAATATAGCGCAAGTATCAGATGCCAACGTTGGTATAATAAGTAGAGATGGGAATTATAGGCACGAATAGGTTAGAATGCAAACGTATCTGAACAAGGCGCAAGTGAAATCTAGCCGCTCTACAGATATGTCGGGGAGATGCATAAATTTTAGGGGTTCTGATAATTCAGATCGATAATATTTATGCAAATCTCACCGCAGGACCGTCATGCGGGTAACATACACTTGCGCCTTGTTCAAATACATTTGCATTCTAACCTATTCGTGCCTATAATTCCCATCTCTAATAATAAGGAAGAAAAGGCACTTCATCCCATTCAAATGAACTTCGTATCGAGTCAATTTATTTGAACTGAGTAGTAGCAGGGAAGGAGTAAAGGGGGAAGGGAACATTCTTCAAGACGTAATTATTTAAGTGACGTCATTTACTTTCCACTTTCTCTCTTTTTCCGTTTTCTTCTTCGTTGTCTCATTTTTTCCTGTGCTCCTTCTTGCTAAAAAAAAAGATCCTGAAGCGTCAAGGTCGTGTTGAAATCGTGCTCGGCTTGCCATTAGCATTTAAAAACAAGTGACTCGAGTGTGGCGTGGCTGGTGTATTGATTTCGTCGTCTTCCTTCCTTTATGGGCGGGGGGGGGGGGGGCGGAGTAATACGGTACGGGCGCGGTGCAAGTACTGATAGACAAGGATGGTGAACTTCAGACTCGAGTAGGAGGGAATGAGAAAGAGAAAGAAAAAAGAAAATAAGAAGAAAAAAGTTTTTTAGGCGTCATGAATGAAAGAGAGTTGTGAATAGTAAGGATAGGTCATGGATATAGTCTACGTTCACTTCTATCTCTGTCTTTCTCGGCTGCTAGCTTTGAAATTGCTCTTTAAAATTCCGACGTGAAGAAAGTTTGTTTTAGAGCTTAAGTAAATGAGAAGACCATAAAACCTGAGTAGAAGATTCTCTTTTTAATAGTCTAGACTACGTTTCTCTCTCTTTCTGGCGTTCGTTCTTTCTTTCTCGCTTTAAGGGAAGTAGGGCTTTTTCTATCTCTGTCTAGCTTTCCTCGAACGTCTTTTGCTCTCTTTTAATTTGGCGCGTTCCTTCTGAATACAGCCAAAACAAGAGAAGTAGTGGAGGGGGAGAGGCCTTGCTTAGAGTTTTACACAAGACGAGAAACAAATGAAGTGAGATGGAGCTGATGTCGGCACTGGCAATGAGGCAATGAATAAATAAGAGAATCTGTATCAGTTACAAGTGGGAGACTACGTGATCTTTCTCCTTGAGTTTGACCTTATTTTAGGCATTTCAGCCTCGTCATTTACGATCCCACTTCTTGTGGACGTATGAATTACGGGGAATAAATATTAAAGCTAGCACAAATGCTTTTCAAAACTATATCTCTGCTCATCGAGGCGTAAGGAGAAGATTTCGAACCTTCCTTAGCCTAGATATTTAAATTCTTAACTACAGATTATGGAAATACATAGGCCAAAATTCGGGTATTCATTCATTCTGCAATAAGAAATGAATATTTAAGTCCTGATAATGAAAGCAGTTGGGTAAAAAGCTGACCACTGTATTCCACATAGTCCTATAAGGATTTTTTCAAAGTATCTGACGAATGTTGGTGTAATATTGAATGAAAAAGGAAAATTAACTGTAGAAAAGGTATTCTTTTTCTTATTTTCTTCCTGGTCTTCTTCTTTATCCGTTTAACCTCCAGGGTCGGTTTTTCCCTCAGACTCAGCGAGAAATCCCACCTCTGCCGCCTCAAGGGCAGTGTCCTGGAGCTTCAGAGTCTGGGTCGGGGATACAAATGGAGAGAAGGCCCAGTAACTCGCCCAGGCAGCCTCACCTGCTATGCTGAACAGGGGCCTTGATGGGGGATGGGAAGATTGGAAGGGATAGACTATGGAGAGGGAAGGAAGCGGCCGTGGCCTTAAGATGGGTACCAACCCGGCATTTGCCTGGAGGAGAAGTGGGAAACCACGGAAAACCACTTCCAGGATGGCTGAGGTGGGAATCGAATCCACATTTACTCAGTTGACTTCCCGAGGCTGAGTGGACCCCGTTCCTTCCCTCGTACCACTTTTCAAATTTCGTGGCAGAGCCGGGAATCGAACCCGCACCTCCGGGGGTGGCAGCTAACCACTACACCACACAGGCGGACGGGATTTTATTTAATAATAATAATAATAATAATAATAATAATAATAATAATAATAATAATAATAATAATAATAATAATAATAATAATAATGTTATTTGCTTTACGTCCCACTAACTACTTTTGCGGATTTAGGAGACTCAGGGATGCCGGAATTTAATCCCGCAGGAGTTCCTCTACGTGCCAGTAAATCTACCCACATGAGGCTAATGTATGTGAACACCTTCAAATACCACCGGGCTGAGCCAGGATCGAACCTGGCAACTTGGTGTCAGAAGGCCAGCGCCTCAAACGTCTGAGCCACTCAGCCGACCGGGATTTTATTTATTGGCCTATGTTTTGAGTGACTTTTACGACCATTTGAATGGCTTAAACGCAACAATGATTACCTACATTTCAAAAATCGATTATAAAGAAAGTACACCATTTATTACAACACTCACGTGAGCAAAATACATTTTCAAAATAATGTTCAAAACATAGAGTAAAATACAGCATCTTCAATCATCGCCACCATATTATTATGAATATTGCCAGCTAGAGCAAACACGTGTTGATAGAACGGCATTGCAGGATGGTCCTCTCATTATCTTCTTTTTCTTAATTTGCTTACCCTCCAGGTTCGGTTTTTCCCTCGGACTCAGTGAGGGATCCCACCTCTACCGCATCAAGGACAGTGTCCTGGAGCTTCAGATTCTGGGGCGGGGATACAACTGGGGAGGATGACTAGTACCTCGTCCAGGAGACCTCACCTACTATGCTGAACAGGGGCCTTGCGGGGGGAGGGGAAGATTTGAAGGAATAGACAAGGAAGAGGGAAGGAAACGGCCGTGGCTTAAGTTAGGTACTATCCCGGCATTTGCCTGGAGGAGAAGTGGGAAACCACGGACAAACCACATCCAGGATGGCTGAGGTGGAAATCGAATCCACCTCTACTCAGTTGATCTCCCGAGGCTGAGTGGACCCCCGTTCCAGCCCTCGTACCACTTTTCAAATTTCGTGGCAGAGGCGGAAATCGAACCGGAGGCCCCTCCGGGGGTGGCAGCTAATCATACTAGCCACTACACCACAGAGGCGGACGTCCTCCATTATACCGAGTTTATTTGAAATCTTTTTTATGTCTTCAGTCTTCTCCTGTTTCACTGAGTGGACTAACTGTTTTTGTGTGAGCTTGAGGGGCGACCATACTTTACCCCTCTTCAAAAATGTGTGAAAACTCCCTGACTACCCTGAAAACTTGGATTTGCAAAACACTTGGTTTGCACTTATCAGAATAGATCTATACTTTGTGATATTAAAATCCGGTTTTGATTTAATATGCCTCACAGCTGAGGTTTCTCCCTGTCAAGCAGATGTGCAGTGACAACTTCTTCAAACATGTTGTTATACTCAGTATGTTCAACCCATCCAAATACTCGATCTACACAACGTCGCTGCCGGGACAAAATCTCCTATGTGAAATACAGTATTTTAGCTTAGAACTTTGGCCGGTAAGGTTCTGTCATCTAAGGTGCAATATTGTGTGAATATTGTCAAGGCATTCTCGCTCCTCATAATGTATGTATTGCGGGTCGGTATATCTCCAAAAATATTATCACAAAGGAGGTTTTATTCCGGCAACGACGATAGGTCCAAACACTATTAACGTACCAGATGTAAGCAGCCATGTTTCTGCGTCATATCACGTGACGTCCAAAGAGCCAGCGGATTGGTCAGAACGGATATGAGACTCATTGGAAATAAATACACGTTGGAGTTACGTAACTTTGCAAACAAACGTAATTTTCAGATCTCTATTAACATAGTATGTAAGATGTACTGAGACTTAAACTTTCGCTATACATTGATAGAAACTACGATCGGAAGTCGATAAGTAATTGCAATTTTGCTCTAATTGTCTTTAGGTTGGCTCTATAGCGTTGTGTGTTCACCAGCCACTAGATGGCACTGTTGCCTACGTCTTTGATAGGTTCTGCGTTATCAGATCAGTACAGTAGTGGTGGGAACGGAGCGGTTCGGTTCGGAGTAAGTACTATGACGTCATTACTAGGTTAAACCGAGTACAAAACAGAGTAGAACTTTATAGCGGTAAATTTAAACTTTATATTGACCTTCTAAGCTAGAGTTTACATTTATAAAGACGATTATTAACTTTTTTGCTAGTGGCTTTACGTCGCACCGACACAGATATGTCTTATGGCGACGATGGGAGAGGAAAGGCCTAGGAGTGGGAAGGAAGCGGCCGTGTCATTAATTAAGGTACAGCCCCAGCATTTGCCTGGTGTGAAAATGGGAAACCACGGAATACCGTCTTCAGGGCTGTCGACACTGGAGTTCGAACCCACTATCTCCCGGATGCAAGCTCACAGCCGCGCGCCCCTAACCGCACGGCCAACTCGCCCGGTTATCAATTATTATCAGTGGTACTATGCTCCGTACTTCCTATTATTGGTTATTTGCACAATTGTTATAATGTAATATAAATTTAACACATAACGAACAGTGTAGCTAGGCTAAAAATCTGTGCTTAAATATGAGGCATATCACGTAGACATAAATAAAGGAATAAACATAAAACCAAACCAAACCAAACCCCATGGCACTACAGCCCTTGAAGGGCCTTTTCCTACCAAGCGACCGCTGCTCAGCCCGAAGGCCTGCAGATTACGAGGTGTTGTGTGGTCAGCACAACGAATCCTCTCGGCCGGTATTCTTGGCTTTCTAGACCGGGGCCGCTATCTCACCGTCAGATAGCTCCTCAATTTTAATCACGTAGGCTGAGTGGACCTCGAACCAGCCCTCAGATACAGGTAAAAATCCCTGTCCTGGCCGGGAATCGAACCCGGGGCCTCCGGGTAAGAGGCAGGCATGCTACCCCTACACCACGGGGCCGGCAAAGAATTAAACATACAAAAGAATAAATAAATAAAATTACATAAATAATATTAATGCATATGGATAAACGTACCGTATTCCATAATGTGATAATTGAAGAAACATATTTGCTTTGTATTTTTGTATCACATGTGTGACTTCAGTAATATTTTTATATACCGGTATTTCCAGTATGTTGTTCCTGTCCTTGTCATTTTTGTACTTTAAATTGTAGACTTACAACTACTGTGTGTAGGTATTTTTTGTTTGATGCCATCTCCTTCTTGTCCCTTTCATAGCATTATTTTCTTTCGAACATATTTCATACGTGATTGCTAAATTATTCCAACGCGTAGAAGCCACTATATGGATCAACATTTTCGGCACAAGTTAATAGCAAACAATTCATTGTGGCAGACTTAAACGTACTGTACTTCAAGAAGTCATAAAGCAGAAGCACCTCCACCTCCATGACTGTATCGTCACCGTAGAGGTCTTCGGAGACTCGGGTTCGATTCAAGGCTGGGGTGGAGGTTTTAATTGCGTGTGGTTAATTTCTATTCGTATTAATACACTTCTATTCATACAGTAAAAACGCACCACGCTCTGCTACCACTCAACATTGAAACACGCAATAGTGAGTACACCTTTCTCCGTTGGGCTGACATCAAGAAAGGCATCCGGCCGTGAAACTGGGGTACATTTAATCAAGTTACGACCACAAAAATGCGGGGAAAAGGCCAGCAAGAAGACTATGAAAAAGATGCGTCTCTTCCTCCAAGCACATTAGCGCCTTACAGTTTGTGATACTAGACCGCAAAACAAATTATTCTCTTATATTGTTTATAGGAACTACACTATTTTCGATGATGCGGTATTGCCGGTATGATATTGTCAATTACATGTTAAATCAAAAACCAAAGTTGAGTATTTGTATTAAAATCTTCAGTGAGGTTCAGTGAGGCTTTTCGCAGTGATTTTCAGGAGTGTATCACAGAACAGTCACTGGCCCCCGATTTTAAGATTTGTTCTCAGTTTGGACCAGCAACAACGAAGGCTGAACACACCATTTCTGGAGAAGCATTCGTGAGTAATTTACAAAATTAGATCATAACTGATGGCAGCTGAATTTGTTCGAGTTATGAGTAAAGAAGTAAAAAGCGACTAAATTTTAAGTTATTTCTTTGCTAGTGGCTTAACGTCGCACCGACACAGACAGGTCTTATTGCGACGATGGGATAGGAAAGGGCTAGTCGTTGGAAGGCAGCGGCCGTGGCCTTAATTAAGGTACAGCCCCACTATCTTCCGGATGCAGGCTCACAGCTGTGCGCCCCTAACCGCACGGCCAACTCGCCCGGTAAGTGATTATTCACGAGCTTTTTCACTATACCTCAGAAAATACATAAAAGCTGTTCCTGCATAATCAGAACTCTCAAAACAAAGACGTGTTTACATCAAGGGTAGAGACATAAAAGTTAGTCTTACATGAAACCAAGAAGATCATAGTGGAAGCAAATAGAGCATAGTTAATTATTATGCAATTGTAAAAAGTATACATCTATTTTTGTAATCCTGTCTTACAGTTTGTACTTAATGCGGCCTGTTTATGGTTGTTCTTCTATTTACATATTTTTCATAACGTAGTTTTGTCGAATCTACTTTAATGTCTCCGTCACAAGCTGTGTTATTTGAAAAATATATAAATGGATTCTGTTGTAAAAAATTAACTAGTTCTGCTGATATGTGATCCTTAGCTATACGAGAAAAAGGAAGAGGGTCAGCACTTCACAAAGCGAGGGTATCGGCTGAAGGAAAAGAAGGCTAAGGAAAAAGGTAAATAAAATTAATTCCTTTTGTCTTATAAAACCTAATATTACCGTCAGGTTCTGAAGAAAACAAGATTTGTCCGCAGAAGTTGGTTTGGAAATGTAATAAAGAGAAGTCTGGCTTCAATAGTCATCACTTTCATCCCCGTTGTTCTTCTTTTTCCTGTTCGGCTCCATGGCTAAATGGTTAGCGCCCTGGCGTTTGGTCACAGGGGTCCCGGGTTCGATTCCCGGCAGGGTCGGGAATTTTAACCTTAATTGGTTAATTTCGCTGGCACGGGGGCTGGGTGTATGTGTCGTCTTCATCATCATCATCATTTCATCCTCATCACGACGCGCAGGTCGCCTACGGGAGTCAAATCAAAAAGACCTGCATCTGGCGAGCCGAACTTGTCCTCGGACACTCCCGGCACTAAAAGCCATACGCCATTTAATTTTTTTTTTTCTTTTCTCTAGGATTTTCCCACACTTTGGCGTCGTGGATGCGAACTGTGTCACACATCTAGACTTGGCCGTGTTTTATGACCGGATGCCATTCCTGACGCAAGCCCTATACGGAGTGATGTAATCACTATTGCGTGTTTCTGTGGTGGGTGGTAGCGTGGTGTGTTGTGTGGATATGAAGAGGAGAGTGTTGGGATAAATACATACAAGCAGTTCACGAGCAAGCAGAATTAATCACACGTAATTAACACCCGCGATCGGGCTGGGAATGGAACCCGAGTCCCTCAGAACCAAAGGCCTCAGCGCTGACCCTCCAGGCAAGGAAGAGGACTTTTGTTCATGAGGTTGCGAATTCGATTGCCGGGAAGGCCGGGGATTTTAGCCATGCTGTTAATTTCTCTTGCCGGGTTGAGTGGGTCAGACGGATGAGTCGCTGTCATTCTGATCCCAACTTGGCAGGTTCGATTCTGGCTCAGATACGATAGCCTCAACTTGGTAGAACTACTGGCACGTAAAAGAAATCTTGTGCAATAAAACTCCGGCACCTCGGCGTCCCCGAAAAGAGAATAAGTAGTTAGTAGGACGTAAAGAAAATAATATTATTATTAATTCCCCTTGCCTGAGTCCAGCGAGTCTGTATTTGTCTTAATTCAAAACCAAATCCCATAGCACAAGAGCCCCGAAGGGCCTTGGCCTATCAACAGATTACTGCTCAGCCCAATAATCTGCAAATTACGAGCTATCGTGTAGTCGTCACGACGAATCCTCACGGCCATTATTCTTGGCTTTCTAGACCGGGGTCACTACCTCACCTTCAGATAGCTGCTCAATTGTAAACACGTAGGCTAAGTCGACCTCAAATCAGCCCCCATATCCACGTAAAAATTCTCATGACCTAGCCGGGAATCGAACTCGAGGCATGCACACTACCCCAACACTGTGCAAACTGCTCTGTCGTACTGTACACAACTTCAAACAAGCAAAACACATCGGACTACGAATCGGCACAGAAATGCGAAACAGCAGAATAGGCTGCACTTGCGGTCACGTGATTTTCTAATAAAAAGTTCAAGCCTAGGGTTGTCATAGACTCAAATCTCAGCCTTCAAAGTGTAAACCTCAATAATAATAATAATAATAATAATAATAATAATCATAATAATAATAATAATAATAATAATAATAATAATAATAATAATAATAATAATAATAGTCCGCCTCTGTGGTGTAGTGGTTAGAGTGATTAGCTGCCACCCCCGGAGGTCCGGGTTCGATTCCCGGCTCTGCCACGAAATTTGAAAAGTGGTACGAGGGCTGGAACGGGGTCCACTCAGCCTCGGGAGGTCAACTGAGTAGAGGTGGGTTCGATTCCCACCTCAGCCATCCTGGAAGTGGTTTTCCGTGGTTTCCCACTTCTCCTCCAGGCAAATGCCGGGATGGTACCTAACTGAAGGCCACCGCCGCATCCTTCCCTCTTCCTGGTCTATCTCTTCCAATCTTCCCCATCCCCCGCAAGGCCCCTGTTCAGCAAAGCAGGTGAGGCCGCCTGGGCGAGGTACTGGTCATTCTCCCCAGTTGTATCCCCCGACCAAGAGTCTGAAGCTCCAGGACACTGCCCTTGAGGCGGTAGAGGTGGTATCCCTCGCTGAGTCCGAGCGAAAAACCGAACCTGGAGGGTAAACAGATGATGATGATAATAATAATAATAATAATAATAATAATAATAATAATAATAATAATAATAATAATAATAATAATAATAATGTCCGCCTTTGCGGTGTAGTGCTTAGCGTGATTAGCTGCCACCCCAAGAGGCCCGGGTTCGATTCCCGGCTCTGCTACGAAATTTGAAAAGTGACACGAGGTCTGGAACAGGGTGCACTCAGCCTCGTGAGGTCAACTGAGAAGAGGTGGATTCGATTCCCGCCTCAGGCATCCTCGAAGTGGTTTTCCGTGCTTTCCCACTTCTCCAGGCAAATGTCGGGATGGTACCTAATTTAAGGCGACGGCCGATTCTTTCCTTCTTCCTTGTCTATCCCTTCCGAGCGTCTTGAGCCCGCCGGGGTGAGGTATTGGTCCTCTCCCCAATTGTACCACCTGACCCAAAGTCCCACGCTCCAAAACACTGCCCTTGAGGTGGTAGAGGTGGGATCCCTCGCTGAGTCCGAGGGAAAAACCAACCCTGGAGGGTAAAGAGATTAATAATAATAATAATAATAATAATCATAATAATAATAATAATAATAATAATAATAATAATAATAATAATAATAATAATACCAGGCGAGTTGGCCGTGCGCGTAGAGGCGCGCGGCTGTGAGCTTGCATCCGGGAGATATTAGGTTCGAATCCCACTGTCGGCAGCCCTGAAGATGGTTTTCCGTGGTTTCCCATTTTCACACCAGGCAAATGCTGGGGCTGTACCTTAATTAAGGCCACGGCCGCTTCCTTCCAACTCCTAGGCCTTTCCCATCCCATCGTCGCCATAAGACCTATCTGTGTCGGTGCGACGTAAAGCCCCTAGCAAAAAAAAAAATAATAAAAAGTCCTCATGTGTCGTATATCGTGATTAGCTGCCAACGCCGGAGGCCCGGGTTCGATTTCCGGCTCTGTTACGAAATTTGAGGCCTACGAGTGCTGGAACGGCGTCGATTCAGCCTCAGGAGGTCAGTTGATTAGATATGGGTTAGATTCCCACCTCAGCCATCCCCGAAGTATTTTCCCGTGGTTTCCCACTTCTCCTCCAGGTAAAATACGAGGATGGTACCTAACGTAAGGCCATGGCTGCTTCCTTACCTCTTCCTCGTCCATCCTTTCTGATCTGCACACCCCCCACTTCCACAAGGCCACTGTTCAGCATAGCAGGTAAGGACGCCTGTGCGAGGTAAGGGTCCTCCTTCCCAGTTGTACCCCCGACCCAAAGGCTCACGCTCCAGGGCACTGCCTTTGAGGCGGAAGAGGTGGTATCCCTAGTTGAGTCCGAGAGAAAAACCGAGCCTGGAGGTTAAACAGATTAAGTTAGAAAGAAAAGAAATAATAATAATAATAATAATAATAATAATAATAATAATAATAATAATAATAATAATAATAATAATAATAATAATTCGAAGTAAGTTGTAGCCTAAGTTCTGCAATGATTGTTCGTATGTAATGCAGAATTATGAGACGGCATTCTAGTTACTCGTAACAACGACGCCGCAGTCTATGGAACAAAATAATGTATTGTTAAATAATGCATCATGTTGTCTTAGTTGAGAATTCTAAATGTCATGTTTACATTTTCTTCCCCATTCCTATGACGCAGGAGGTGACTTTTCGAATGAAAAAGCTATGAATGCTCAATCATGTTTGAGAAATCGTTGTTATACTTAGAGGAAGGGCTGTGTATACTACAAGCAAATATTGCTTGCTTCGTTCTTCATACCGTCTTTCTCTTTCTTTTTCTCTCTTCCATTTTCTTGCTAGACTTGACTTTGAACGAACGAAGGAAGAAGCAGAGGTTTTCTCGCCATGTTGGGAAAGCCTTGAGGACATATATGGTGGTAGTACTAGTGGTAGTATATGCAAGATACATGGCCCCGGCATACATCATTCGCTTGTCTATCGAAGTGAAGCGGTAAGAGAAAGCGGGAGTGAGAGAGGAGGCCTTGCAAACATCCGCCGAGCGGGAAAGGAGCGTCGCCTGGAGCATATACAGCCCGGGCTAGCTGCCCTGATAGCAATAAGGCAGAAACAAGCGGAGAGCAGCACGTGTGCCTTTAGGGACTAGTACACTCGCTGCATGTCGCACTGTTACCAAGACCTAAGTAGTTCTCATAGTCCAGCTACTAAACTGAATATCACATCTAAATCAGCAAAAATAAATGAATTTACTAACATTTTCTTCTCGCTTTGCATTATTTTTTGGACCACAGGGCAAGCCAATGACGGAAGAATTATTATCAAGTAAAAGTAGATATAGTCCGCCTCTGTGGTCTAGTGGTTAGTGTGATTATCTGCCACCCCAGGAGGCCCGTGTTCACTTCCCAACTCTGCCACGAAATTTAAAAAGTGGTACGACGGCTGGAACGGGGTCCACTCAGCCTCCGGAGGTCAACTGAGTAAAGGTGGGTTCGATTCCCACCTCAGCCATCCTGGAAGTGGTTTTCCGTGGTTTCCCACTTCTCCTCCGGGCAAATGCCGGGATGGTACCTAACATGAGGCCGCTTCCTTCCCTCTTCCTTGTCTATCCCTCTTCCCATCTTCCCATCCCCCACCAAGGCCCCTGTCAGTATAGCAGTTGAGGCCGCCTGGGCGAGGTACTGGTCATTCTCCCCATTTCTACCCCCCGACCCGATGTCTGAAGCTCCAGGACACTGACCTTGAGGCGGTAGAGGTGCGATCCCTCGCTAAGTCCCAGGGAAAAGCCAACCCTGGACGATAAATAGATTAAGGAGAAGAAGAAGAAAATTAGATATGGTATAGGATATAATGGCAACTCAAGCATGCCGTATTTTTCGGACCATAAGACGCACCGTGATATTTTGATGAAAATTTAAGGAAAATGCAATTTAAATGTATTTTCAAACAGAACTTTCTTTCTTCCTTTATTTCTTAATCACTTTAGCCTCCAGAGTTGTATTTTCTCTCGGATGCGGCCAGGAAATCCACCTCTACCGCCTCAAGGGCAGTGTCCTGGAATGTGAGAAATTAGGTCGGGGATACAACTGCGGAAGAGGACCAGTACCTCGCCCTGGCGGCCTCACCTGCTATGCTGAACAGGGGCCTTGTGGGAGGTTGGGAAGATTGGAAGGTATAGACAAGGAAGAGGGAAAGAAGCGACCGTGGCTTTAAGTTAGGTACCATCGCGATATTTGCCTGGAGGAGAAGTAGGAAACCATGGAAAACTATTTCGAGGATGGCTTAGGTGGCAATGGAACCCCCTCTACTCAGCTGACCTCCCGAGGATTAGTGGAGCTCGTTTCATCCCTCGTACCACTTTCGAATTTCGTGGCAGAGTCGGGAATCAAACCCGGGCCTCGGGGGTCGCAGCTAATTACACTAACCACTAGACCACAGAGGCGCACTTCTGTCCTCAATGTTGTATGACTATTGTCATGGAATTCTCGCTCTTCATAATATATGTGTCGCGGGTCAGTATATCTCCACCGGGTGAGTTGGCTGTGCGGCTAGGGTCTCGTAGGTGTGAGCTTACATCCGAGAGATAGTGGGTTCGAACCCCACTGTCGGCAGCCATAAAGGTGGTTTTCCGTTATTTGTTTACACCTTAAGTAAGGCCTCGGCCACTTCCTTCCCATTCCTAGGCTTTTCCTATCCCATCGTCGCCATAAGACCCGTCTATGTCGGTGCGACGTGAAGTGAATAGCAACAAAAAAAAAAAAGTAGTTCTCTAAACTATTATCACATAATAAACATTGCTCGCAAAAAGTAATAATAATAATAATAATGTTATTTGCTGTACGTCCCACTAACTACTTTTACTGCCTTCGGAGACGCCGAGGTGCCGGAATTTAGTCCCGCAGCAGTTCTTTTACGTGCAAGTAAATCTACCGACACGAGGCTGTCGTATTTGTGCACCTTCAAATACCACCGGACTGAGCTAGGATCGAACCTGCCAAGTTGGGGTTAGAAGACCAGCGCTTTAAACGTCTGAACCACTCAGCCCGGCTCGCAAAGAGTGGCAACACACTTGTTATGTATCGATACTGGTAGGAGAACTGCATAGGGACAACTCACAGGCACAGCAGTTGTTGGGTTATGTCTTTATTGGTGCGCGGACTGGCCTAGTGAGTTCGTCCAGCCGTAGACATGGAGGCAAGGAAAGAAGAGCAGAGAAGTATGATTCCTTTTCTGGTGACTGAGTGTGCTGGCGCATGCGAAACTTATCGTCAATGTCTGTTGTGTATGGGGAACACTGCATGTCCACGGCAAGTGTGCACGAGTGGCATAGGAGATTCCGAGAAAGCTACGATTCAGCGATTTGCTTGGAAAACACTAGGAGATCCTCCTTACAGCCCGGATCTTTCACCTTGTGATTTTCACATTTTTTGGCGACATGAAGAAAGACATTCGTGAACGTCGGAAGTGCAAGACTGGGACCAGTTGTAGATCCCCTTTCTACAAACCTGGAATTGACCGTCTCGTCTCCCAGTGGGATAAATGTATTGACGCTGTTGGTAATTACTTTTGAATAAAACCATTCCACGGTCACATTGTAGCGGACGTTCGGTTTTCATTTGACTGCCCCTTTTATACTACTTTTATACTCTATCTTAGCAGTCTGCAGTCTACTTGACACATTGGGTCTGAAGTCCCTCGGTTCTCTCTACACTATCTGATAATATGCGAGACATTCCAGCCAATGAAGCAGCCTTGTGGACTGCAGTAGCGAGGAGGAATTTGAGACGCCATGCCACAAGGAAAGAAAACCGAGAATGCAATTAAATATTTGGGGGCTTTCAAAGGAATGCCGTAAATTGTGGGACGTGAGCAATAACAGAAGAGGAATGTGGTCAAAAAGAAACAGCAGCAAGAGTAAAGGAAACTGGGATGTGTGATGTTATACTTGGAAATACCAGCGCGCCACTGTTCTACGATAATAGCGGTACAGCCTGCGAGATAAGGCACTAAAACTCTTCTCGTTGGGTCTCAGAAAAGAGAGAAAGGACGTCATACAAATGTTAAAATCAAGCAACTTTTTGACATAAATATGTCTTAGGCTGAGGTTTATCTGAAAATTTGCATTACGAAATATGTGATGGGAGAGTAACCATAGCAACCGTGCCGGCTGTGATGTAAGGTATGGATGGCCAGACAATGTTACCTATCAACCGTGCAGGCTGTGATGTAAGGTATGGATGGATGGCCAGACAATGTTACCTAGCAACCGTGCAAGCTGTGATGTAAGGTATGGATGGCCAGACAATGTTACCTATCAACCGTGCAGGCTGTGATGTAATGTATGGATGGACAGACAATGTTACCTAGCAACCGTGCCGGCTGTGATGTAAGGCCAGACAATGTTACCTAGCAACCGTACAGGCTGTGATGTAAGGTATGGATGGATGGCCAGACAATGTTACCTAGCAACCGTGCAGGCTGTGATGTAAGGTATGGATAGATGGACAGACAATGTTACCTAGCAACCGTACAGGCTGTGATGTAAGGTATGGATGGATGGCCAGACAATGTTACCTAGCAACCGTGCAGGCTGTGATGTAAGGTATGGATGGCCAGACAATGTTACCTAGCAACCGTACAGGCTGTGATGTAAGGTATGGATGGATGGCCAGACAATGTTACCTAGCAACCGTGCCGGCTGTGATGTAAGGTATGGATGGACAGACAATGTTACCTAGCAACCGTACAGGCTGTGATGTAATGTATGGATGGATGGCCAGACAATGTTACCTAGCAACCGTGCCGGCTGTGATGTAAGGCCAGACAATGTTACCTAGCAACCGTACAGGCTGTGATGTAAGGTATGGATGGATGGCCAGACAATGTTACCTAGCAACCGTGCAGGCTGTGATGTAAGGTATGGATGGCCAGACAATGTTACCTATCAACCGTGCAGGCTGTGATGTAAGGTATGGATGGTCAGACAATGTTACCTAGCAACCGTGCAGGCTGTGATGTAAGGTATGGATGGTCAGACAATGTTACCTAGCAACTGTGCCGGCTGTGATGTAAGGCCCCACAATGTTATCTAGCAACCGTGCAGGCTGTGATGTAAGGTATGGATAGATGGACAGACAATGTTACCTAGCAACCGTGCCGGCTGTGATGTAAGGTATGGATGGTCAGACAATGTTACCTAGCAACCGTGCCGGCTCTGATGTAAGGCCCCACAATGTTACCTAGCAACCGTGCCGGCTCTGATGTAAGGCCCCACAATGTTATCTAGCAACCGTGCAGGCTGTGATGTAAGGCCCCACAATGTTATCTAGCAACCGTGCAGGCTGTGATGTAAGGCCAGACAATGTCACCTAGCAACCGCGCAGGCTGTGATGTAAGGCCCCACAATGTTATCTAGCAACCGTGCAGGCTGTGATGTAAGGTATGGATAGATGGACAGACAATGTTACCTAGCAACCGTGCAGGCTGTGATGTAAGGTATGGATGGTCAGACAATGTTACCTAGCAACCGTGCCGGCTGTGATGTAAGGCCCCACAATGTTATCTAGCAACCGTGCAGGCTGTGATGTAAGGTATGGATAGATGGACAGACAATGTTACCTAGCAACCGTGCAGGCTGTGATGTAAGATATGGATGGTCAGACAATGTTACCTAGCAACCGTGCCGGCTGTGATGTAAGGCCCCACAATG
Source organism: Anabrus simplex (assembly GCF_040414725.1). Classification (NCBI taxonomy): domain Eukaryota; kingdom Metazoa; phylum Arthropoda; class Insecta; order Orthoptera; family Tettigoniidae; genus Anabrus; species Anabrus simplex. Next base: position 74,964,272 of record NC_090275.1, on the reverse strand, counting down.
TTATCTAGCAACCGTGCAGGCTGTGATGTAAGGTATGGATAGATGGACAGACAATGTTACCTAGCAACCGTGCAGGCTGTGATGTAAGGCCCCACAATGTTACCTAGCAACCGTGCAGGCTGTGATGTAAGGTATGGATAGATGGACAGACAATGTTACCTAGCAACCGTGCCGGCTGTGATGTAAGGTATGGATGGTCAGACAATGTTACCTAGCAACCGTGCCGGCTCTGATGTAAGGCCCCACAATGTTACCTAGCAACCGTGCCGGCTCTGATGTAAGGCCCCACAATGTTATCTAGCAACCGTGCAGGCTGTGATGTAAGGCCCCACAATGTTATCTAGCAACCGTGCAGGCTGTGATGTAAGGCCAGACAATGTCACCTAGGAACCGCGCAGGCTGTGATGTAAGGCCCCACAATGTTATCTAGCAACCGTGCAGGCTGTGATGTAAGGTATGGATAGATGGACAGACAATGTTACCTAGCAACCGTGCAGGCTGTGATGTAAGGTATGGATGGTCAGACAATGTTACCTAGCAACCGTGCCGGCTGTGATGTAAGGCCCCACAATGTTATCTAGCAACCGTGCAGGCTGTGATGTAAGGTATGGATAGATGGACAGACAATGTTACCTAGCAACCGTGCAGGCTGTGATGTAAGATATGGATGGTCAGACAATGTTACCTAGCAACCGTGCCGGCTGTGATGTAAGGCCCCACAATGTTATCTAGCGACCGTGCAGGCTGTGATGTAAGGTATGGATAGATGGACAGACAATGTTACCTAGCAACCGTGCAGGCTGTGATGTAAGGCCCCACAATGTTACCTAGCAACCGTGCAGGCTGTGATGTAAGGCCCCACAATGTTATCTAGCAACCGTGCAGGCTGTGATGTAAGGCCAGACAATGTCACCTAGCAACCGCGCAGGCTGTGGAGACGTATTTGTGATCATTTGATTTTCGCAAAGGGAATTTTTGTTTTTGTTTTTTTGTTTTCTAAGGCCAATTTCTAAAACCATTGTTGAATTGTTCAGGAGCTTGACAGTAACGATCAGATTTAAAATCGGACAAGCTATATATATCATCTAAATATGTGAATTTCCCAAAACCTCTCTGCCACCATCGGAGGCCAGGGTTCAATTCCCAGCTCTACCACGAAATTTCTGAAGTGGTACGAGGACTGGAACGGGGTCCACTCAGCGTCGGGAGGTCAACAGAGTAGAGGGGTTTCGATTTCCACCTCAGCCATCCTAGAAGAGGTTTGCCGTAGTTTCCCATGTCTTCTCCAGGGAAATGCTGGGGCGGTAACTAACTTAAGGCCACGGCCACTTCTTTACCATTTCCTTGTCTATCGTTCCAATCTTCCCATCTAGCCACAATGCCCCTGTTGAGCATAGCAGGTGACGCCGCCTGGGCGAGGTACTAGTCCTCATTCCTAGTTTCATTACCGACCAAATGCCTCAAGCTCTAGCACACAGCCCTTGAGGTGGTTCCGTAGTACAATAGCCCATAACGCCTTGAGCCTGTTCACAACGTTAGATAATTCATTTCTGTAACGTGGTGGTGGTGATGACCATTTTTACCCCACACTCAGGAGGAAAAGTACCAGAGTTCTAACTTTAAGAAGAATGTACGTGTCAACAAAAGAATTCGGAGGACTACCCAGGGCACGAAAATGAGATCTCCCTAGAGCTCGCAAACCTAATGCCAAATGGACTCGGAAGAAGAGATAAAAAATGAAAGGTGAAAGAGAGGAGCCTGACACAAGTAAGTTAGGTGTTACTGTTAGTTACTGGAATATTGGAAATGTGAACAACTGATGACGAACACGCCGCTCTGTACTATGTTGACAGCGTGGTACTAATTAAACCTAAAGCATTACCTGAGTGTTCACGAACAACACACCGTACACTCCAACACGATGCCTTCCGAACTGCGCGTAGTCACGTTGAAGCAATCTGCTAGACTGCCGTTCTCCTCCCGCACTATAGTTCAAATACTTTGTAAACGTCCTTCTGAGTGACCGGTGGGGTGTGAGCATGTAGGTAGTGTGGGAGGTCTGCTTAGCGTTCTCTCTCCCTTCCTGGTTCGCTATCTCTTAACTCGCTTGTTGACACGTTGTGTTCAGCCACTGCGTACAGTGCTTAGCACGATGTGTAGACGAACACTGGGCAGCGAGAGGAGTGGGTGACGAGGCAGTCCCCGTCCATTGCCCCTTCACGCATGAGCGACCGATTCCCGCGCAGGACGTTTACAAAGTGTTTGGATTATAAATAGTACAGCCAAAGAAACTAGAAATTGAGACTAAGGAATGTGACTGCCCCGTTTAAAGGAGTGCCTTTGTAGTTATGAACACTTTTTTTTTGTTTTTTCTTCTTCTCATCCCAATATTTCTTCATCCTCTCGCTGTGTTACGTTTTACTTTGTTTCGATCGTCGTGTATTTAGTCGGGTGGACTTTACAGAAAATTTTTGTTTATGAGTTAAGGTTCTGAATATTTTTCTGTCTTGAATGGTCTCTTCATTAATACCAATTTCATTTAGGTCTTCACAGATTTCCTTTAACCAATTATTGTGACTTTTCATAGATATGGCTAAGTTCAAAATATTCCTCGTGAACCTGTTATTGTCCGTTCTATACACTGTAAGTGACCATAAAATTGCAACCAATGTTTCCTGATGGTATCTGCGATAACTTGATAGATTCCATGTGATTTCATTTTCATCCAATTTCAATTTTTCACATTTTAGTTGAAAGATTTTTTAAGGAATTTCCTTTCTTATTTTTCGATCACCTTTATTCGAGATTTGACACTAGATATAATCGTTTTAGGTGCATAAAGTACTTCTCTTTTATCTACTGTGTTATTATGTCTTAATTTTGCCTTTTTTGATTTAGTTCTTTTATTTTATCTGCTCCAAGTAGTTTTGTATGCTCTTTAAAGTTTTGCAAGTATTTATTTGTCAGCTTGCTGATTTAACATTGCTGGTTTAATAATTTCACCTAGTTACTAAAATATGTCTACTTGAGCGATATTTCCATACATGCTAGTTAACGGCTGACTGTTGAATCCTGATCTAGTCCTTTCCTTTTCATAAGAAATTTGGAGTCCTTTTTTGGCTGCTATTTCATGGAGTTTTCTACAGACTGGATCGCTTCCTGTTTGTTGTTGGGTAGGATAGCAATGTCATCAGCAAATGCTGGCAATTGAGGTGAATTTGGTTTGGGGACATCTACCAATATTTTTATCTTCACTTTCATTTCGCTATGCCCTAATCACTTTCTCCACAACTAAACTAAACAATAATGGAGATAATCCACCTCCTTGTATGACTTCTGTTTTTATTTGAAATGGTTCGAAAATTTCTCCTAAACATTTTACTTTCGATGTTCTATCGGTCAATATTCGCTTGATAAATTCCCTTGTTTTCTCGTCAACTTGGAATTTTTCTAACGTGTTAAACACTGTCTGCCGGTCTAAGGAGTCGTGTGCATTTTTGAAGACAATAAATGTAAGTTAACTACTGTTAGTCTGGTTTTTCGAATTTGAAAAATGGTTTTAAGGTTGAAAATTTGTTCTACACACGACCTTTTTCGGTCTCCTTTCTTTCTTAATTAATCTGTTTACCGCCCAGGGGTTGGTTGTTCCCTCGCACTCAGCGAGGTATCCCACAACTACCACCTCAAGGGCAGTGTCCTGGAGCGTCAGACTTTGGATCGGGGGATATAACTGGGACGGAGGACCAGTACCTCACTCAGGCGGCCTCACCTGCTATGATGAACAGGGGCCTAGTGGGGTATGGGAGGATTGGAAAGTAAGAGGGAAGGAAGCGACCGTCGCCTTAAGTTAGGTGCCATTCCGTCATTTGCCTGGAGGAGAAGTGGGAAACCACTGAAAACCATTTCGAGGATTGCTGGGGTGGAAATCGAACACATCTATTCTCAGTTGATCTCCCGAGGCTGAGTGGACAAAGTTCCAGCCCTCGTACCACTTTTCAATTTTCGTGGCAGAGGCGGGAATCGAACCTGAGCCTCCGGGGGGTGGCAGCTAATCATGCTAACCATTACACCACAGAGGTGGGCGACCGTTTCTATATTTTCTATATTGAGATTTGGAGGTAAGAAAAACTGTGAACATAGTGTGTCAACCGCGCGGTTAGGATCGCACAGCTGTGAGCTTGCATTCTGGAGATACTGGGTTCGAACCGCACTGTCGGCTGCCCTGAAGATGGATTTCCGTGGTTTCCCACTTTCTCGCCAGGCTGTACTTTTATTAAGTCCACGGCCGCTTCCTTACCACTGCTAGCCCTTTCCTATCCCATCGTCGCCATACGACCTATCTGTGACGGTGCGACGTAAAGCCCTTAGCAAAAAAAATCTGTGGTGTAGTGGTTAGTGTGATTAGCTGCCACCCCCGGAGGCCCGGGTTCGATTCCCGGCTCTGCCACAAAATTTGAAAAGTGGTACGAGGGCTGGAACGGGGTCCACTCAGCCTCGGGATGTCAACTGAAGAGAGGTGGGTTCGATTCCCAACTTAGCCATCCTGGAAGTGGTTTTCCTTGGTTTCCAACTTCTCCTCCAGGCAAATTCCGGGTTGGTACCTAACTTAAGGCCACGGCCGCTTCCTTCCCTCTTCCTTGTCTATCCCTTCCAATATTCCCATCCCCCAAAAGGCCCCTGTTCAGCATAGCAGGTGAGGCTGTCTGGGCGATGTTCTGGTCCTTCTCTCCAGTTGTATCCCAGGACCAAAAGTCTCATGCTCCAGGACACTGCCCTTGAGGCGGTAGAGGTGGCATCCCTCGCTGAGTCCGAAGGAAAAACCGACCCTGGAGGGTAAACAGATTAAGAAGAAGAAGATTTTTTACAAGTTCTTTTACATCGCACCGACACAGATTTGTCTTATGGCGACAATGCAATAGGAAAGGGCTAGGAGGGGAAGGAAGCGGCCATGCCTTTAATTAAAGTACAGCCTTAATTTGCCTGATGTTAAAATGGGAAACCACGGAAAACTATATTCAGGGCTGCCGACAGTGGGATTCGAACCCGAATACTGGATACTGGCTTCACTTAAGTGACTGCAGCTATCGAGCTCGGTAGGGGAAGAAGAAGAAAGAAGAAAGAAAGAAAGAAAGAAAGAAAGAAGAAACGAATTCCTTTCTTAATCCCTTTACCCTCCAGATTCGGTCTTCCATCGGACTCAGCGAAGGCTCCCACCTCTACAGCTTCAAGGGCAATGTCCTTTGCGCGAGATTTGGGGTCGGGGGATACAACAGTGGAGGAGGACCAGTATCTCGCCCGGGCTGCCTGACCTGCTGGGGACCGATGACCTTAGATGTCAGGCCCCTTTTTACAACAAGCATCATCATGATCAACTCACCTGCTATGCTGAACAAGGACCTTGTGTGGGAAGACTGGAAGTGGTCGTTGTAATTGCTACGCGCTAACAGCCACGTAGGCACGTCGGAAAATCCAAACGTCATTTTCTCGGAAAAGTCGAATGTCAACGCATAAGCCGAAACATGTGTTCTTATTTCGGCCCCTCTTTCGCTGAGCGAAGTTCGGGTTGTTACACTAGGTGGGTTCCCCTCGTCAGCTAAAAGTAGTAGGCCTACCAGTTTGGTACTGCGAAAAATAAGGCAAAAAGTGAGTTGCGATGGCACCTGCATAGCTCACTATGTAGAAAGTCGGAGGAGCGGTCAGCACGACCGTGTGGCCTAACGGATAAGGCGTCGGACTTCGGACCCGAAGATTGCAGGTTCGAATCCTGTCACGGTCGATATTATTTTCATAGTGACTATGTGTGCACGTTTCAGAGAAGAGTCTTCTTTTATACGAGTAGTTCTGAGAAGTTTCTGATACATAGTTAGTTTATCCTGCATATCGAAAGGCCTATTGAGTCCTGCTCCTCTTCTTTCTTCTTCTTTTTTTCTGTTTACCCTTCACGGTCGTTTTTTTTTCCCTCGGACTTAGTGAGGGATCCCACCTCTACCACCTCAAGGGCAGTGTCCTGGAGCTTAAGACTCTAGGTCGGGGGATACAACTGGGGAGGATGACCAGTACAGCACTTCGGCCTCACCTGCTATGTTGAACAGCGGCCTTGCGGGGGGGATGGGAAGATTGGCAGGGATAGGCAGGGAAGAGGGAAGGTAGTGGCCGTGGCCTAAAGTTAGGTACCATAGCGGCATTTGCCTGGAGGAGAAGTGGGAAAGCACGGAAAATCACTTACAGGATGGATGAGGTGGGAATCGAACCCACCTCTACTCAGTTGAACTCCCGAGGCTGAATGGACCCCGTTCCAGCCTTCGTACCACTTTTCAAATTTCGTGGCAGAGCCGATAATCGAAGCCGGGCCTTCGGGTGTAGCAGCTAATCACACTAACCACTACACCACAGAGGCGGACCTGTCCTGGTCCTCATCTAAATAAGTTTCATAGTGGCCTTAGTTTCGGAGAACTTCTGATTCGATTCCGAGCCGCGTTTGGTATGTTAGCATCTTTTGGCTCGGAGGTAGGTGTGCGTGTTCATCTGAGTACACATACAACGATACCGTGCATCATATCACAATACACGACAGAAACGTGGATTAGCATACATATACCTCCAAGTACGCTTGGTGACAGGAACAGTATCCGGCTTTAAACTGATCTTAATCTACCAAGTATGTCCATAGGCCTGTAACAGGAAAGCCGTCAATCTACGTAGGCCGTAAGGAGAGATAAGTTGCTTCACACTGATCCGGACTCAGAATAGGCCGTGAGAAGACGAAGACGGAGACAGAGAAGTTGAAGGTCCACTCAAACGATTTTGTTAGCGGGTGAACCTCTGGCAATGACGAATAAATTCAAGTACCTGGGCTCAGTTATTACCATCGATACGTCTACTGATGACGCATCAACGTTGGATGGAACAAATGGCGTTTACTGACGGGCGTCGAATGTGACAGACGGATGCCTATAAAGCTCTGAGGCAAGATATACCAGACTGTTTTTAGACCTGCCCCGACTTACGGTTCCGAGTGGACAAGGCAAAAGCAGCATGATGGAAATGCAGACGCGGCAATGGTCAGCGGGTGTCACCCTCTTGAACCGAGTACGCAATGAGCTTATATGAGAATTATTTAACACGGCCCCTGTCAGTGAGAAATTGGAAGATCGGCAATTGCGCTGGTACGGACATGTGCAACGTCGTACGAGGAACAAACAAGAGGCCACGGCGTCCGACAGAAAGATGGTGGCGTACAGCCGAAAAGATCTGGAATAGAAACGGCATTCCAGTGACGGGTACATCCACCGCATAATGTGATATGATGCATACTATCGTTGTATGCGTATTCAGATGAGCAGGCACCTAGCTCCGATCCAAAGATTGCAGCTAAAATCCCAAACGCGACTGAGATTCAAGTCAGCATTCCTCCGAAACGAAGGCCACTACGAAACTTATTTATATTAGGAGCAGGACTGTAGTCCGCCTCTGTGGTGTAGTGGTTAGTGTGTGATTAGCTGCCACCCCTGGAGCTCAGCCACGGAATTTGAAAAGTGGTACGAGGCCTGGAACGGGGTCCACTCAGCCTCGGGTGGTCAACTGATTAGAGGTGGGTTCGATTCCCACCTCAGCCATCCTGGAAGTGGTTTTCCGTGGTTTCCCACTTCTCCTCCAGGCAAATGCCGGGATGGTACCTAACTTAAGGCCACAGCTGCTTCCTTCCCTCTTCCTTGACTGTCCCATCCAATCTCCCAGTCCCCCCGCAAGGCCCCTGGACATCATAGCAGGTGAAGCCCCCTAGGCGAGTTACCGGTCATCCTCCCCAGTTGAATCCCCCGAACCAGAGTCTGAAGCTCCAGGACACCGCACTAGAGGCGGTAGAGGTGGGATCCCTCACCGAGTCCCAGGGAAATACAGGCCCTGAAGAGTAAACAGATAAAGAAGAAGCAGGACTGTATACGCCTGTGGATAAGCAAGAAAACTAACTATATTTCAAATACTTCTCAGAACTATAGAAGAGGACTCTTATCTGAAACGTAGACATATAGTCACTGTGACGAAAATTTCGACCGTGGCAGGATTCGAACCTGCAATCTTCGGATCCGAAGTCCGACGCCTTATCCGTTAGGCCACACGGTCGAGCTAATCGTTTTATCGACTTTCTACATAGTGAGCTCTGCAGGTGCCATCGCAGCTCACCTTTCGGCTTACTTTTCGCATTACCAAACAAGTACTGCTCCTCCTACATAGTTGTATCCCCGACTCAAAGTCTCGCGCTCTAGGACACTGACCTTGAGGCGGTAAAGGTGGGATCCCTTGCTGAGTCCAAAGGAAAAACCGACGCGGAAGGGGAACAGAATTTGTATAGCCGACACTGACTGAATACTTTGGAGTGTCCATTGTGGGCACACATACGGCCAGGAAGAAAGAAGAAGTTCCTTCACATTCACATCATGAATCACAGTCATTTTGAATATTATAGGATCTTCTTATTTATTACCTTCTGGAAAAATGATCACACAAAGAACTCTAAATTTTGAATGAACTCCCACATTATCTTTGTTTTGTTTCTATTTTATTTTGAAGCAAATACAACAATAACCGATTTTACCAAGTAATAACAGTCCGCCTCTGTGGTTCGATTCCCTGCTCTGCCACGAAATTTGAAAAGTGGTACGAAGGCTGGAACGGGGTCCTCTCAGCCTCGGGAGGTCAACTGGGGAGAGGTGGGTTCGATTCCCACCTCAGCCATCCTGGAAGTGGTTTTCCGTGGTTTCCCACTTCTCCTCCAGGCGAATGCCGGGATGGTACCTAACTTAAGGCCACGGCCGCTTCCTTCCCTCTCCCTTGCCTATCCCTTCCAATCTTCCCAACCCTCCACAAGGCCCCTGTCCAGCATAGCAGGTGAGGCCGCCTGGGCGAGGTACTGGTCATACTCCCCAGTTGTATCCCCCGACCAAGAGTCTGAAGCTCCACGACACTGCCCTTGAGGCGGTAGAGGTGGGATCTCTCGCTAAGTCCGAGGGAAAAACCGAACCTGGAGGGTAAACAGATGATGATGAGGATGATGAATAACAACAGGATATAGAAAGGGAAACTGCGAATGAGCTTTAGAGCTTAAGGACTATAGGGGGAGAAAGAGCTCCCATATACAAGACTTGCTAGTTTTAAAATTCAATCACACAATACAAGAGGAGAAAGAACTCCCACATCTCATCGTCAATGTCCAGACGGGCCCAGGTTTCATATCACGCTACTCCAAAAGCTTTAAAACTTTAAAGTTGGTAAGGAAGGGTAAAGATCCACTATAGTATAACAGAGTAGAAAGACTAAGAGGGAGGTGCAGGTTGGAAAGAAATAGAGTTAGAAATGGCTGTGGAAGTAGGGAGAAATCGAAGGAACTTACTAGGAAATTGAATCTCTTTTTTTTTTTTTTGCTAGTTGCACTGACACAGATAGATCTTATGGCGACGATGGGACAAGGAAGGGCTAGGAGTGGGAAGGAAGCAGTTGTGGTCTTAATTAAGGTACAGCCCCAGCATTTGCCTGGTGTGAAAATTGGAAACCACGGAAAACCAAATTCAGGGCTGCCGACAGCGGGGTTCGAACCTACTATCTCCCGAATACTGGATACTGGCAGCACTTAAGCGACTGCAGCTATCGAGCTCGGTGAAATTGAATCTAGCAAAGAAGTCAGTTAAGGATAACATGATGGCAAGCATAATTGGCGGCCATACAAATTTTAGTGAAAAATGGAAGAGTGTGTATAAGTACTTTAAGGCAGAAACAGGTTCCAAGAAGGACATTCCAGGAATCATTAACGAACAAGGGGAGTGTGTATGCGAGGATCTTCAAAAATCAGAAGTATTCAGTCAGCAGTATGTAAAGATTGTTGGTTACAAGGATAGTGTCCAGATAGAGGAGGTGACTAATAGTAAAGAAGTATTAAAATTTACCTATGACAGCAATGACATTTACAGTAAGATACAAAAGTTGAAAACTAGAAAAGCAGCTGGAATTGATAAGGTTTCGGGGGATATACTAAAGACAATGGATTGAGATATAGTTCCATATCTGAAGTACTTGTTTGATTATTGTTTGCATTAAGGAACTTTACAAAATGAATGGAGAGTTCCTACAGTAGCCCCTGTATATAAGGAAAGGGTGATAGTGATAGCTGAAAATTACATGCCAGTCAGTTTGACATGCATTGCATGTAATCTTTGGGAAAGCATTCTTTCTGATTATATAAGACATGTTGGCGAAATTATTGACTGGTTTGATAGAAGGCAGTTGTAGGACTTGTAGGATTCCAGCAAGATATAACAGATATCATGGATTCTGGAGGTCAATTGGACTGTATCGCGATTGACCGTCTAAGGCATTTGATAGGGTAGATCATGGGAGACTACTGGCAAAAATTGGTGCAGTCGGACTTGACAAAAGAGTGACTGAATGGGTGGCTCTGTTTCTAGAATATAGCACTCAGAGAATTAGAGTAGGTGAAGCTTTATCTGTCCCTGTAATAATTAAGAGGGGAATTCCTCAAGGTAGTATTATTGGACCTTTATGTTTTCTTATGTATATCAATGATATGTGTAAAGAAGTGGAATCAGAGATAAGGCTGTTTGCAGATGATGTTATTCTGTACAGAGTAATAAATAAGTTGCAAGATTGTGAGCAACTGAAAAATGACCTTGATAATGTTGTGACATGGACAGTAGGCAACGGTATGTTGATAAACGGGAATAAAATTCAGGTTGTGAGTTTCACAAATAGAAAATGTCCTTTCAGTTTCAATTACTGCATTAATGGGGTGAAAGTTCCTTTGGGGATCATTGTAAATACCTAGGTATTAAATAAGGAAAGATCTTCATTGGGGTATTCACATAAATATGATTGTAAATAAAGGGTACAGATCTCTGCACATGGTTATGAGGGTATTTCGGGGTTGTAGTAAGGATGTAAAGGAGAGAGCATATTTGTCTCTGGTGAGACCCCAACTAGAGTATGGTTCCAGGGTATGGGACTCTCACCAGGATTACTTGATTCAGGAACTGGAAAAAAAACCAAAGAAAAGCAGCTCGATTTGTTCTGGGCGATTTCCGACAAAAGAGTAGCGTTACAAAAATGTTGCAAAGTTTGGGCTGGGAAGACTTTGGAGAAGGGAGACGAGCTGCTTGACTAAGTGGTATGTTCCGAGCTGTCAGTGGAGAGATGGCGTGTAAGGACATCAATAGACGAATAAGTTTGAGTGGTGTCTTTAAAAGTAGGAAAGATCACAATATGAAGATAAAGTTGGAATTCAAGAGGACAATTTGGGGCAAATATTCGTTTATAGGAAGAGGAGTTAGGGATTGGAATAACTTACCAAGGGAGATGTTCAATAAATTTCCAAATTTCTTTGCAATCATTTAAGAAAAAGCTAGGAAAACAACAGATAGGGAATCTGCCACCTGGGCGACTGCCCCAAATGCAGATCAGTAGTGACTGATATCAGCTTCATTAAACTTAACACTCACTGCCCATACTTCAAGCGCAAGCGATAACACAAGTTTTAGGATCGGAAGGATCGAGAAAAGTAGGAGCAGAAGCTCATACTACACCGCCGAAGAATGACAATAAATAAAGGTTAATAATATAGGCCGAAAACAAAATAGGCTGAGATTCTGAACCCACTCAAGCCATCCTGAGACGTGATTTGTCATAAACCCTAATGGGGCAATAGGCACGGTGACACAGACTATAAGAAATTTAATTGCCGAAGAGCATTAAGTCCGCCTCTGTGGAGTAGTGGTTAGTGTGATTATCTGCCACCCCCGAAGGCCCGAGTTCGATTCCAGGCTCTGCCACAAAATTTGAAAAGTGGTACGAGGGCTGGAACGGGGTTCACTCAGTCTCGGGATGTCAACTTAGTAGAGGTGGTTTCGATTCCGACTTCAGCCATCCTGGAAGTGTTTCTCCGTGGTTTCTCACTTCTCCTCCAGGAAAATGAGGGGATGGTATTGTACCCTGATGAGATAGGCCCTAGTTTCATGATTTGATTTTGATATGAGAAATACAGATATATAGAAACATTAAATTAAATACAGTGTCAGTTTTGTGTGGACGGGAGAATTTCGACATAAGCTAGACATATCGCGACTGTCTGTCGCCACAGTAAGCTTGTCATTAGGGGGAGAATGTTTCTTGGCCAGAAGATAAGAGGATTAAAGCTAGAGCTCACAACAACGAAGTAATGACTTCGAGGAAGTGAAAGAGTATATATTTCGGACCAAGGGCGAGCAGATGTATCACCAATACCGAGAATGTGACGTGCCAGTTTTCCCACGCCCGAGGCATTTGGTGTTGTCAACGTTACAAGGAAGAGATTTCAAACTAACCGAAGCGGTGTTGACCAATGAGAAATTTTATCATAGGCCCGCAGATAAACCAACATAAGAAAAACTAAGAGTGAACTCCAGTTAGCTTCTCCGATAACAATAATTAAATTATTCCAACCACATAATTGAATAGAGGGGATTTTTGTGATATCATTCTCATGTTGATTAATTGTAATCGTAATAAATTCAAGTAATGAATTCGTGGAAATGACCCACGCTATCTCGCCATTGGTCGAGATGAGCACGCCATCACGGACGCCGAGTTAGCGCGCGAAAGATGGAGGACAGAAATTAAGTGATATTTCCATGATCACCGAACGATATGAGTTCAGAATACGACACATGAATGTGTATCGCCAGTGTATTAAGTAGGATAAAGCAAGAGATCCAAATCCACCTGCATATGCCGATTTAGGATAACCAACCCCCTCTCCAGGAGCTGACCGCGGATGACCCCGGCGGGAAATCATATCGTCCATAAAAGTCCAGTAGCGGACCTCACATCACTCAGTTCTTACCAGTCACCAGTCGTTATCGGTCACCAGTCGTGTCAGTCGTAATGAAGTAGTTGAGACTCTGACACGTTGACTCTGTAAGTCAGTACCTCGGGACGCATTCGAAGTCAGTTAAAGCTGAAAGTGCGTGAATTATTAGGAGAATGAATACGAACAGTGAAATTATCCATAGTACCGAGTGTAAAAAATCAGTACAACTGTATGTTGAATTTAATAAATGTCATGTGATTAAATAATAAATAAGTAACGGAACGCCGATAGTACCTTTGGAAGGCAGTGTGCGGAGCCTGAAGTAAACACCTCAAGATAGACGGTGAATAACTATCCGAGCAGGGAACCATAGGAGCTAGGCGATTATCAAGACGGCTTAGAAATAAACCAGGAAGTGCCGGTTGAAGACGCGATACGCGCCGGTTCAGATGAACGACATTTTCGTCGTAATGTGTCACGACGTGTGTTTCGGGCGTATATGAAGAGCATATTGTGCGAGTGTCAGGGGTCTAGGAGCACCTATAAGTATTCTTTTTTGTTATTAGTATTCTTGTGTAAAATAGTGTAATAAGGTATTAATCATGGGTAGTCACCCAGAAGTGTTTTATTGTGTTAAATTTGTATTGTGCGACATGATGGACGAGTAGATCACCATGGTGCCGTAAGGCCTATATCTCATCCGCTACGAGACAATGGAATTCTACATAGGAATGAGTACACAATTTTGATATTTGGGGGATGTTATCGCGACTAAACGGGGTTCAGTGTAAATTAATTATGGTTACTTAACATGGTCCGCCTCCCGAGTCCATGATTTTTTTTGTTAGACGGACGAACTAATTTATATTAACGTAATAATGGGTTAGATTAATTAATTTGAGTATTTGTTTGTTGTATATAATGTAAATATGGGATATATTTCTTTCAATTAATGCATGCTGTTTGTAATACTTTGACTTAAGTTCATTTCAAGTGTTAAATTCCTTTTTTTTGTGCTAACCCATTTATTTGATTTTCAATCACTGCGGTGATCATTTGTATGTTAGTTAGGAATATTTTCTATTAGACAGCCAGATTATGAAAGAGCCAGAGTATGTAAAATTTGTGTTGCGTACGGAAGGTCATTAAAATACTAATAATAATCATGTTTGTGAGTTGACAAAGGAAAGTAAAATAATAATAATAATATTTGGGCGTGTGCAAGTTAAAGTATAATAATAATAATGATGACGGTGCTTCGCGAGTTAGCCAGTGCAAATATAATAATCAATGTGGAGATGACATGTAGCGTTAAAGACTTTCATTCGCGTAATCAGTTTGATTTTACGTAAATTTTTGATTTTACGTTTTTGGGCTTTATTTTAACCATTAAAAATTTGTTTAAAAGCGGTATAGGCACGTGAAGTAGAATGGTCACGATATGTTAAAAGCCCAGAATGATTTGAGCCCATATTTAGAGTTGGAAGTCATGAGGGACGAATATCCGGCGTGAAATAAATTGAGCCGTATTGTTTGTAATGATGAAATAGATGAATCTCAAGGCCTAAGATGATATAAAATACAGATGCCGGTGTTATTAGTGGTAGAATCCACGCACCGAGGATTAATTTATGAATTAAATGTTTGAAGAGTTCCGATGAAAGGAAATGGACTTCAAATTGGAAGGAATAGTTTAGCAATCGCCGGCATTGGAGGTATTTGCCCAGCCGCGATGTGCCATAGGTTGTGAGATGTGTCTTGGGAGGACAGGTTGTGACTTCCCCGCTCGGAGAACCATCATCAAATGAGAAATGCAACCAAGCAAGCAAAGGGCGCCAATCTTTAAGTTGAGGACTTAAAGATAAAATTTATAATCAAGCTTGGACAGACTCTTATCACAGGGGTGAGGTGATAGTACACTAATCATTAAGCAGGAGAATTAGAAATCAAAAGGCTAATTAAGGCAAATTGATTAAAGTAAACTAGAAAAATACTATTTATTATATTTAATATAAATGACGACGGTTTAACGAGAACTGAATTTAACATCGAAAATGAATTTAACAAAAAATTGAATGACTCTACTTCACGAAAACTTGCAATATCTTTAACTCGCTTGCTCACCATGTCGTCTTGTTCTGCTGGTCCTTGGAAAGCTTCCATCCTTGCAGCTGGAACATCACCGGTCGTCTTTGATATCTCTTCATCTGCAGCTCAGTACCATTCCTGCCTTGCCAATTGCACCCACCACTAATTGGAAGATGACTTCAAAACTAACACTCCCTATTATGCTTTATCCCATAGATTGGAGATAAGCCCTATGTCACAGTTAGAAGAACCACCTTGGGTTATATGGAGAGGATACTCAATTAAGAATCCTTCCAACTTTACTGATAACGTTCTCTGAAGTTTCATTTCTATCTAGATTAAAACTATCTATTGACTTAGACTGGTTCAAACCGGTCTTGTAGCCGTGCTGTACGTACTTCCTCATGAGAGTGGCTATACACACCTCATTCAGAATTTCTAAGTATCGAGACGCAGAATCAAGTAGAACATAATGTAGAAGCTGTAGAATAACTCGTAGAATAATGTAGAGAGCGAATAAGAATGAATAAGTCTGATTAAGTCATGCCACGAGCTCCAACACGCTCTTTTATAACCTTCTCTCGCGCTAATTACAGGTCGCTTACACGTGGTCCAATCAGATGACACCTCTCTCCCCACTCCAGATATTAGAGTTGACGGGCCAAAGTCATGATATCAACTGTTCTTCTATTCGTCCTTTCACTCAGTATCCATGGCAACATGACGCTCCTTTGAAAATATTGGCGTTGATCATTTCGAATAATTCTGGTCGAAATACGGTAGCTTACGTTAGGACGCGTGAACACGTGCTCGCTTTTCTCAGAACTTGGTGTCTAAATATGTCCTCCCTTCCTCCTCGGTGATGTGGCAAGATAACTGAAATCTACTGCAAGTTAATTTTAACCAACTGTCGCAAGAATCTAAGTGAATATTAGGATATTCAGCCCTCGTTTACAGGTCGTAGTTACAAAGTAATGAAATGATAGTGAGCAAATGATTAAACATGAATTATAATACAATTACATACCAAAATAAATATCATGACGTTAAATTCCTGAATTAATTACACATAATAAAATTAACATAATTACACTGTAACGTCTGGAACGTTACATACGCCCCCATGAGTTCTTAACAAATATCACATGAGTTGAGAACTCACACACTTACTCCCACATTGACTGGTAATACCTCTATTACCTGCCCATTACGAGCGACAGTATTTTCATACAATTAATTATATCTCACTCTTTCCATATCTCGCTTAGACTGCTTCCCATTGCGACTGTCTGTTATTTCAGTTCATCTTGAGGTTTAGATGCTAAATTATGCCCATCATGAGCAACTTTTCACTTTTGTAAAAAAAAAAAGATTATCCTAGAGAATATAACATAATATATATACAATTCAGATTACAAACTCTGCCGAGTGTCTATTTGTCTTTTTACTCTCCCTCTTTCCGACATGCTTTGCTAGATAGCAGTAACACGTTCTCTTCCAATCTTTTACATTAAAAAATGGAAAACATATGATACAAATAATTTACACTTTTATCACTCTTTCGAATGTTTCACCTTATCTTGAAGCAGGATGTAATACACTTCACACACATACACACGTGATTTAAGCTCACGGTAAAACTATTGCAAGTTAGAAATGCACATACGGGAAAATTAATTATTTGCCGTCGTCAGCTTTAATTAGCCTTATGTAACCTCTCAGAAAACAAATATATATAAAATTTCATGGCCTCACATACGGAAAACAGATGATCTCTCGTCAATGAACTAGCGTAATTCTACCGTCACACAAACACCTCCCTTGTTTACAAACACAACTAGGAAATACCACCACAATTGAGACGTAAACACATACCGCTCGTAGTCTGACATAACAAGTGGCAACTTCCCCGAGTTACTGACCTATATCTCACAATCCGGTTCAGCCACCTCACACGACAGGTATCTCCTTAAACTACTAATGTTATATGAACCATTCATTACGCTCTCGCCATCCGCTAACTTGTAAGCACAGGGTCCAAGTTTTCTATGTACTTTATACGGGCCTTGATATAAAAGAAAAAATTTCTTCGTTACCTTATCCTCACTGTTTGACAACATGGGAACTCTCACCAAAACCATATCACCTACCTCAAAGTTATCAAGTACCTTACGTTTCTGTTGCCTTTTACGTTTATCTCCAGATTTAATCAGGTTCTCCCGTGCCAGTCGGACGTAAAATTCAGCATTACGAGGTGGTTCCTCAGGCAAACCTAACACTCTCACTACGCTCTCGCATTCAATACACAGACGTATTGATCTATCAGACTTAGGCACGACAATTAAGGGATTAACATATTGACTGTTTGATAATTCAATCACATCGTCTGCTAACATAGCTTGAATTTGATCCTCTACGGCTTTTGCATATTTGTGTGGTATCGGATATCGCGGTCCGCTGAATGGAGTCTTATCCAGCACAGAAAAAGAATGTTCATACAGATGGGTAACACCAGGTTTCTCGGAGAAAATCTCCACGTGTTCACATAACACTTCAAATAACTTGTCCTTCTGGACTTCATTCAACTCATTTCTACTTACGGCTTCTTTCAAGCCACATATTTTATCCTCATGAATCCACAACTGACACAACTTCAGGCCCTCACTAGCCTCTTCATTTACTTTAGAAACCTCTTTCATTCTCCACACTGTACTAACTTCCGTTTTCCTCTGAATTTCCTCCTCAAACTTGACCTTAATATCCTCATTATTCCACCTCAAATTTAGCACTAGATCATTGTAATTTAACTGAGCCAATTTTAACGTTAACCAGTCAGATCCCAAGATAAGATCAAATATTAAATGCGGAATTACCAAACATATCTGAACGCTAATAAAATTATTAATACAGATCGGGACAGCTACTTGTTTACAAATTTGCTTAGACCTCTTTCCAACAGCCGTAATGATGAAAGTAGACTTAACAGGCATTTCCTCCAACTGAATACCCTGTTTCACTAATGACTCATACCACTGAGAACTAATACATGATATTTGGCTACCAGAATCAATCAAAACTTTAACCCACGCCCCCCAAACTTTCAATTTAACCACGGGATTGACTACTTTATTACTTGAATCTCCATTATTCTGCTCGGGTTCATACAACAAATCGTCTCTAACATCGAGGTCATATGGTAACACTTTCATGGCAAGACACTTCGCTACCTTCTTACTAGGCTGGAATTCTGACCTAACATTACAGCCTCTCGTTAGTTTAAAGGTTCCCTTTGTGTATTGACGTTGGACTCATTAGTACATTGCTCTGGCCTCCGTTGGGAATTTCCTGTCCTATATTCCGATGCTCCTCTCCTGCTGTTCTGCTGAGGTCTGAACTGATTGCGAGTTTCGTGATTCTGTGTACTACCGTTATGTCTCATTCTGTTGTGATGACTAAAGTTCTGAATATTCTCCGTTCTACTCCTAAGGTTACCTAAAGCATCAAAACTGCCTAGTAGGTTCTCCATCTCCTGAATAGTTCCAACTTTTTGCATACAGGCCGCTTCTCTCACCCTGTCCGGAAAATGTCTCAAAAGTAGTCTTACTACATCAGACCCTTCGGTTATACCATCTAAGTTCTGACAAATCATGACATGTGCCAGGAAGTACTCGGTCATAGTAACTCCTTCATGCTGTTTGTACCTCCCAAATACCACCCTTTCTCTCTCCCTAGCTTGTATCGCTTCATTCCAGAATTTCTCTCTAAATTTATTTCTGAATTCTTTCAGGTTCGTCATCGTCTGCCTATATACCATGAACCAAGACCGAGTTTCTCCTACAAAAGCATGGTTAATATTTTCCATAACGTCTTCCCAGTCCATAGACCCTTCCTCTAGACGCTTTTCAAATCGTTTTTCAATCATCTTAAGGAAATCTAGCGGGTTCGTTTGTTTCCCATTAAATTTAGGTAGTTCAATTTCCCTAATGTAGTTATTTCCTAGACAGTGCCTTCCCGTGAAAACCTGTTTATCCTTTGCCACCTGTTTTAACTTATTTTCTGCTTTCTCCATCCGGCATTCTACATCTCTGTCTCTCCTATCAATTTCTCTCTCCAAATTAACCTGCTTCTCTTTCAATGTCCTAATTTCAATCTTATTCTCTTCAGCTATCGCAAACCTTTCTTCACTTGCCCGGGTCTCATCTTCTATTCTAAGCTTTAACGTGTCAATCTCTTGTTGGACGTGGTCTTTAAATACCCGTATTTCCCCTCTTTGAGTCTCAACTCTCTTATCAATACTAGTGACCTGCCTCATTACTTCCTCCCTAGTAGAGTTGTTTTCCTTCCCCATTAATTCCAGGAATTCACTTCTCTGTTCCGCAAACTTTTCTTCTACCTTTTTCCCTTGCCGTACATATTCACTTTCCTGGTCCTCTAATCGCTTACTAAAATGTTCATTTTTTACCACCAGATCGCGTAACTGCCTACTGTGTTCGTCCATTCTCCGATTCGCTTCCTCCTTATTTTCTCTCATCTCCCTGCTTAATTCAGCTTTAGTTTGCTCTAACTGTTCTTTAAGTTCATATTTAATATTCTCAATTTTAGTGTTAGTTTGTTCTAATTCACTTTTAAGCTCATTTTTACTGTCCTCTATCTTACTTAACATTAACTGCATCATTCCCATTAACTGATCATTATTATTACTTTCATTGTTAGTGTTTACTTCCGCTTCGCCCCCCATCCTACTATCATCTGACTCCATACTGACTTCTTTCTGCTTGCCTTCACTCTCCATACTACTTACACTTCTATCTTCAATTTCCTCTCCTAGACTACACAACTCTTCCTCTGAACTCAATACATTATTGCCTTTTATCGCCCGTCCACTGCGCAACATCCTCTCCTCTTTCGTCTGATCAGCCATGACCCTTCCCACAATCAAACACTCTTAATGAAACGTGGATATCCAAATTTTGCCCATAATACTAATTCTGATATCGTTACTGTTATTAACTGCTCCTTACTTAATGATTTTCTCGCCACACGTTGGAGCGGCATTTATGTGACTTCCCCTCTCGGAGAACCATCATCAAATGAGAAATGCAACCAAGCAAGCAAAGGGCGCCAATCTTTAAGTTGAGGACTTAAAGATAAAATTTATAATCAAGCTTGGACAGACTCTTATCACAGGGGTGAGGTGATAGTACACTAATCATTAAGCAGGAGAATTAGAAATCAAAAGGCTAATTAAGGCAAATTGATTAAAGTAAACTAGAAAAATACTATTTATTATATTTAATATAAATGACGACGGTTTAACGAGAACTGAATTTAACATCGAAAATGAATTTAACAAAAAATTGAATGACTCTACTTCACGAAAACTTGCAATATCTTTAACTCG
The DNA here is from genome assembly GCF_040414725.1 of Anabrus simplex. Lineage (NCBI taxonomy): Eukaryota > Metazoa > Arthropoda > Insecta > Orthoptera > Tettigoniidae > Anabrus > Anabrus simplex. Next base: position 74,943,933 of record NC_090275.1, on the reverse strand, counting down.
CTTGCTCACCATGTCGTCTTGTTCTGCTGGTCCTTGGAAAGCTTCCATCCTTGCAGCTGGAACATCACCGGTCGTCTTCGATATCTCTTCATCTGCAGCTCAGTACCATTCCTGCCTTGCCAATTGCACCCACCACTAATTGGAAGATGACTTCAAAACTAACACTCCCTATTATGCTTTATCCCATAGATTGGAGATAAGCCCTATGTCACAGTTAGAAGAACCACCTTGGGTTATATGGAGAGGATACTCAATTAAGAATCCTTCCAACTTTACTGATAACGTTCTCTGAAGTTTCATTTCTATCTAGATTAAAACTATCTATTGACTTAGACTGGTTCAAACCGGTCTTGTAGCCGTGCTGTACGTACTTCCTCATGAGAGTGGCTATACACACCTCATTCAGAATTTCTAAGTATCGAGACGCAGAATCAAGTAGAACATAATGTAGAAGCTGTAGAATAACTCGTAGAATAATGTAGAGAGCGAATAAGAATGAATAAGTCTGATTAAGTCATGCCACGAGCTCCAACACGCTCTTTTATAACCTTCTCTCGCGCTAATTACAGGTCGCTTACACGTGGTCCAATCAGATGACACCTCTCTCCCCACTCCAGATATTAGAGTTGACGGGCCAAAGTCATGATATCAACTGTTCTTCTATTCGTCCTTTCACTCAGTATCCATGGCAACATGACGCTCCTTTGAAAATATTGGCGTTGATCATTTCGAATAATTCTGGTCGAAATACGGTAGCTTACGTTAGGACGCGTGAACACGTGCTCGCTTTTCTCAGAACTTGGTGTCTAAATATGTCCTCCCTTCCTCCTCGGTGATGTGGCAAGATAACTGAAATCTACTGCAAGTTAATTTTAACCAACTGTCGCAAGAATCTAAGTGAATATTAGGATATTTAGCCCTCGTTTACAGGTCGTAGTTACAAAGTAATGAAATGATAGTGAGCAAATGATTAAACATGAATTATAATACAATTACATACCAAAATAAATATCATGACGTTAAATTCCTGAATTAATTACACATAATAAAATTAACATAATTACACTGTAACGTCTGGAACGTTACAAGGTGTCCCCATATAAAATTAACGGCAGTACGAAAGTGAAGGTACGGTCCCGAATACCGTGTTGTCCCGACCGATATAAAGCAGATCTTAGTGGTTCATAACGGGATTTAACATATGTGACTAAATTCTAAAGAGTGGAAATTAAAATATCATCTTTCCATTTTTAATAATAATAATAACGATAATCATACTCCAAGTGAATCTTGTCTTAAATCAAGTGCTTAGTGCCAAGATAAATCGGAATCGTAAAAGGGGTTATGCGTTAAACATATTAAGAGTGAACTACCGTGTAACAGGCGAAATTAATTTTTTAAAAATTAATAATAATAATAAATAAAAACTAAGCTACTTTTTTTTTTGAAGAATTTACTTTTTTATATTTTGGACATAATAATGATGTTGGGAGTTGAAATGATAAATTTGATATTTTTAACTAATAATAATAAAAATGAGAATATTTGAAGAAGGAGAAGAAGAATAACCAATGAAGCTATTTTTTTTTAATTTTACTTTTTTGATGAAAATAATAAGAGCGAGAAGTTGAAGTATTATAGCAAGGATGATTACGGGTTACGATAATCACGATTTCCACTATTAATAATAATGTTAATAATAATAATAATAATAATAATAATAATAATAATAATGAAAAGTTGTAGGAGCAGAAGATAAAGAACTTGCTATAATAATTTGAGAATAATAATTATGATGAAAGGAAATTAAGATATTTAATGGGCGATGATTCCTTGTTACGAATATCATAATAATAATAATAATAATAATAATAATAATAATAATAATAATAATAATAATAATAATAATATTTATGAGGAAGCTGATCATTATATTGTGCGGATAAATTAGGAGGAAGAACGACCCTTCGTTTGAAACGTCGGCAAGGGTTGGCATATAATCATCCCGGATGACAAATGATAATAATCAAATACAGGATTATAATTGAAATTAATGATAATAATAAAATTAATTGATGGTAGTCAAAGAATATGATAATGATCAGATAAAGAATGGTAATGATATTATTTAATAATAATAGGAGGATATGCTAGGGACTGTCATCCTGTGTCGAACTGCTCCGAACCAGATGTTGGGTTTTCACGGGGAGATTGTTAGCGGTAGATACGTAAATAACCCACGGACGGCACATGTTTTCATGGTCAGAGCATAGTAATGAACCTTTCCGTACGTCTTGTCGTATTGACAAGTGTAAATATTGAAATAGGCTTTGAGTTAATGAACTCTACCTGGCGTGTTTGTGAATCTGGAAATAATAGGCTAGAGTTTGTCCGTATTATAAATTCCCGTTTTTTTCGAGGCGATAACATTTTCCAAGGTGGGTGTCCGGCTCACCAGAATGTACATACCGGAAGTGTCTCATGTCCAAACGGAACGAGGAGACGACAGTAAAAAGTTACTGTCGTGCCTTCGTCTCCGAAAGAAGATCTCCAGCGGTGAAACGTCCAATCATACGGATGTGAATTCGATTCCCAGTAACCAATTGGGGCGAATTCACCAGATGTTTTATACTACCAGAGTAGTGAGGTAAAATCCAAGTATTATGTCATTTATTTTTCAGGATTAAAGTGCCCCAATGTAAAATTGTCATCATGTGTAGTATGCAAAATAAGTGAATAAATTGCTCCTCATTGCAATTTAAATAGGAAACAGTTTCCATATCTTTTCATTGTAGTTAGTCCAGTATGCCCATGGAATTTAAGTTGTCACTTCCCAGTCCTATTGTGGAGTCAAAAATTTGTATCCATGAATGAGTCGTCCCCCGTAACCTTAAATTTGCATGCCCCGTTCATCCCTGTGTTCATTTGATGCGCCGATATATATTTTTTGATTTTCTTTATATAATTTTTTTATCGTTTTCGAACTGATCACCCCTGAGATAAATGCTAGTCTGGGACTCAGGAGGTGAGCGGGTGCAGTATCTAATTTAAGGCCACAGCCGCTTCCGTCCCTCTTCCTTGTCTACCCCTGCCGATCATCCCATCCTCCATAAGGCCCCTGTTCAGCATAGCAGGTGAGGCCTCCTGAGACAGGTACTGGTCATCCTCCCCTGTTGTATCCCCCGACCCAGAGTATGAAGCTCCAGGACGCTGCCCTTGAGGTGGTAGAGTCCAAGGGAAAAACCGATCCTGGAGGGTAAACAGATAAAGAAGAAGAAGGAAAGCATTAAGAAAATTTCAGAAAATTAGAAAATCTTAGTCAGCAACGCGCAAAGTGTACGAGGGAAACGAGGGTCCACACTTATGCATCCTTAAGAATTACATGACACCCACTAAGGTTTTTAAACTCCATGCTCATACAGCCTAAAACCCTACAAGTTACAAAACTAACCGAGTTTAAGAAAATGTACATTTTAAAATTAAGTAATACATGGCATAAACTGCCCGTTACATGCTAAACTTAAACGCTGGTATCTTCACATCGCCACGTGTTAGAAAAAATCTTGCCGTCTACCTTAAATACTGTCCCAGCCCGCCTGGTGTTTCCTATCAGCTGGACCTTACTTGTCACTGCACTGTTTATGATCCAGAACGATACATAAGTTCCAAGATTACCAGTGTTAATAGGGGCGAGCTGGGCGATGATTGGTTGAATTAATTTAAAATAACCGTGTTGGCAACTTAGAAACGTATGACGTAAGTTTTCTTGTGCCAAACCCTAAACAGTTACAATACTCTACTGAGCAATTCACACTCCAAGCCCGCAGGTGGCAGTCGAAACCAAAAGTAGTGACATCTGTCCATAAAATCGTGTACTCTTCAGAAAATCCAGCATTTTTCCGTAAGACTTCGCTGCCCTCAGGTGTTTAACGTGTTTCCTAGCACTAAAGAGAGGCCTTACTGATAGGACAGTATTATTTTAAGAGGAGGTATTCTAGGTTGAGTAGATACCCTCTCTCAGCACTAATCGGAGGGAAATAGGAATGAGGTCGAAAGTTTCCAAGAACGAAGGTATCGTCAAGAGAAAGGGAAGGTTGTAAATATTAATTGCATCGTAGTTTCCTTAAGCCTAATAGCTTAGGTGTCGGAAGATAACAATAGTTGGCCAAGAAATGTCGGATAGAAAATACGAAATTGACAGGTTGTCTCAGCCTAAAGCCATCGGTATCGGAAGGGAATTGGCCCAGAAAGATCGGAAAGGAAAGATGAAAGTCAGAAAACTGGCGGAAGTGGAAGCCATGCCAGACTCAACTAGAAGACATGTGGACGTCAACCCACACTCGTAAGAGCACAGACCCTGGGTGTTAACCATTCAGTCACCTCTTATGAGAGGCAAGTGGGTACGGTGGATGAATTCTACCGCCTCCATCCGCTAGAAAAGCTTCTTGTAGCTTGTATGATACTCTGCAGAGAGAGGTGCGCGGTTTAGATTACGTACTACTAGTTAGCATTCCTTAGATACTGAGTTTGAACACCATAGGCAGCAGCCCTGAAGAGGAGTTTCTGTTGTTTCCACTTTTACACCATTTTATTTTCTTCTCCTTGTCTTCGGATAGGTCTACTATTGACCACGTTAAGCATCGTTCATTTCCGGTACTTCTTCCTCCGATCAGCCCAGTACTTCATCATCCTTTCGGAAAGGGACTGCTTTGCGTTCTAGTGACCAAGTGTTGCCGGTCCGTTCCCTGCTTATTCGATCTTGGAATCCCTTAATTTTGTTGATGACCATCCATTGTATACTGCCTCCTGTGTTATGTTCTTCACTTCCAGGTCCTCCTTGACTCCTTTAAGGCAGTCAGTTTGCGTCTTCCCGCTCTCCATGTACTCGAGAATTCTCTTGGCTGCTCTTTCTGTTGGCAATCTTTTAATGTGTCCCTAGAAGCAAAGTCTTCTCTGTTTAAAGGATGTTGTGATTTTCTCGGTCCTTTTGTATAGTTCCTCATTTGGTCGCAGTATAAATTCTTGTCCCACTTTCCTGGGCCCTAATATCTTCCTCGAGATGTTTCTCTCTTTTTTCTCAATGTTCTCTAGTAATCATTTTCTGTTCAATGGAATGAATTCGAATGCATTCAAACTTTTTGGCTTTATAACAGTGTTGTAATGTGTGAGTTTCGCAGTGATTGAGATTGATTTTTTGTCATAGACATTTCGACATAAATGGTGTGCTGTTTCCATCTTTCTTGCCCTGTTCTGTAACGCTATTCCTGGTAGTCCTGTTGGGGTTATCCACTCTCCTAGGTATTTAAACTCATGTACTCTTTTAACTGTTCCATACTTAGTAACAATAGTCTTTGTCGGGTCAGTTTTGCTCTGAATGATTAGTTCTGTTTTTTCAAAAGATATCTGAAGTCCTGTCTTTACCGCAATCTCTTGAAGCGTTTCAATCTGTACGTTAGCAGTTTCTGCGTCTTCTGCCAGAGCTGACATATCATCTGCGAACGCTAGACAGTCAATTTTGTTTCCATATCTTTCTTTCTTAATCTGCTTACCCTCCAGGGCTGGTTTATCCCTCGGACTCAGCGAGGGATCCCACCTCTACTGCCTCAAGAGCAGTGTCCTGAAGCTTCAGACTCCGGGTCCGGGGATAAAACTGGGGAGAATGACAAGTACCTCGCCCAGGCGGCCTCACCTGATATGCTGAACACGGGCCTTGGTGAGAGATGGGAGGATTGGAAGGGATAGACAAGGAAGAGGGAAGTAAGTGGCCGTGGCCTTAAGTTAGGTACCATCCCGGCATTTGCGTGGAGGAGTAGTGGGAAAACACAGAAAACCACTTCCAGGATGGCTGAGGTGGGAATCGAACCCACCTCTACTCAGTTGACCTCCCGAGGCTGAGTGGACCCCGTTCCAGCCCTCGTACCACTTTTCAAATTTCGTGGCAGAGCCGGGAATAGAACCGGGGCCTACGGGGGTGGCAGCTAATCACACTAACCACTACACCACAGAGGCGGACGCATCTGTTTGATAACGCTATTAACCGGCAGGCAGAAAGATGATCTGCGATGGCATCTGTAACTATCAGTACCTTGACAGTCAGTTGGTGGCCTAATGGATAAGGCGTCGGACTTCGGATCCGAAGATTGCAGGTTCGAATCCTGTCACGGTCGCCAATTTTGTCGCTGTGATTACACGAGCATATTTTTGAAGGACTTACGAATTTCTAAAACCTGAATTCATAAACCTTATTTATTTAGTCGGTTTACCCTCCAGGGTTAGCTTTTCTCCCCGCGATCTTACCGCCTCATGGGCAGTGTCCTGGAGCATGAGATTTTGGGTCGGGGGAAAACTGGGTAGAAAGACCAGTACCTCGCCTGGCGGCCTTAACTGCTATGTTGAACAGGGGCCATGTGCGGGATGGGAACAGTTGAAGGGATAGGCAAGCAAGAGGGGAGAAGTCGGCCATGGCCTTTAGTTAGGTCCAACCCGGCATTTGCCTGGAGGAGATGTGGAATGTCCGCGTCTGTGGTTTAGTGGTTAGTTGATCAGCTGCTAACCCCTGAAGCCCGGATTCGATTTCCGACTCAGCCACGAAATTTGAAAAGTGGTACGAGGGCTGGAACGGGGTCCACTCAGCCTCGGGAGGTCAACTGAGTAGAGGTGGGTTCGATTCCCACCTCAGCCATCCTGGAAGTGGTTTTCTGTGTTTTCCCACTTCTCCTCCACGCAAATGCCGGGATAGTATATAACTTAAAGCCACGGCCGCTTCCTTCCGTCGTCCTTGTGTGTTCCTTTCAATATCCCCATCCCCCACAAGGCCCCTGTTCAGCATAGCAGGTGAAGCCGCCTGGGCGACGTACTGGTCCTCGTTCCCAGTTGTATCCCGCAACCCAGAGTCTCATACTCCAGGATACTGCCCTTGAGGCGGTAGAGGTGGGATCCCTCGCTGATTCCGAAGGAAAACCAACCCTGGAGTGAAAACCGATTAAGAAAGGAGAAATGATCTTCGTCAGAAAGATTGTCTTCTAAGACAATTAGATTGTGCTGATTTATTCATTCGTCGGGGTTTTAGTCTCCACTTCCATATTATTATTTTGGTGGTGGTGATTATTATTTTGAGATGAAGTCGTCGTACAATTTCCCTTAAGTCATTCCGACACTGGTAGTTTTTATGGCGACAATGGGAGAGGAAAGAGCTAGGAGTGGGAAGGAACCGGCCTTCGCCTTAATTAAGGTACAGCCCCAACCCGCCCGGATAAAGAGGAAGTACTGTTGTGTAGCCACCCTGTCTTAGTCTAAGAGATAAACACACAAAAAATTTAAAGAATTAAAATATAAGCAAAAGGAATTGCTCCGTATTTCCTTGAAGCGTTGATATAGGAATGAACGTACAAAATAACGTAATCCCTGAAATAAACATACTTGCATAACACTTGTGAAACCCAGTTGTAACTTAACAATCAACATAACGTCCTTGTGTACACTAAGTTGATCAGAAACATTCGTGTACTAATCGTTCGTTCGTAACTCAGCGAGGGATCCCACCTCTACCGCCTCAAGGTCAGTGTCCTGGAGATCCAGACTTTAGGTCAGGGATACACCTGGGGAGAATGACCAGTACCTCACCCAGGCAGCCTCGCCTGCTATGCTGAACAGGGGCCTTGTGCAGCGATGGGTAGATTGGATGGGACAGGCAAGGAAGGGGGAAGAAAGCGGCCGTGACCTTAAGATAGGTACCATCCCGGCATTTGTCTGGAGGAGAAGTGGGAAACCACGGAAAACCACTTCCAGGATGGGTGAGGTGGGAATCGAACCCACCTCTACTCAGTTGACCTCCCGAGGCTGAGTGGACCCCGTTCCAGCCCTCGTACAACTTTTCAAATTTCGTGGCAGAGCCGGGAATCGATCACGCTAACCACTACACCACAGAGGCGGCCTGTACTAATCGTTAATGTACATAAATAGATAATTGAAACCCAAAAAGTATCATCGGGATTTGAACACTGGGCGCAAAAGTACAAAGCCGCGGCGCCATAGCGTCCATTGAACTTGCTACGCGCTAGTAGGGACATGAAGCACGCCGGAAAATTCGACCGTCGTTTTCTCGGAAACGGCCGATTGTCTACGGATACGCCGAAACAGGTGTTCGCTTAATTTGCCCTTATTTCGCTGAGCTAAGTTTCTGACAAATCAGCTTTTTAACGTTTGGCGGGCTCCCCTCGTAAGCTAACAGTAGCGCCTCTTTGTAATGCGACTAGTGGGCAGATAAAAGGTGAGCTGCGATGGCACCCTCATCGCTCAGTAATCTGAAAGACGGAATCACAGCCAGTTCGACTGTGTGGCCTAACGGATAAGGCGCTGGTCCTCCTCTGTGGTGTAGTGGTTAGTGTGATTAGCTACCACCCCCAGGAGGCACGAGTTCGATACCCGGCTGTGCCACGAAATTTGAAAAGTGGTACGAGTGCTTGAACGGGGTTAACTCGGCCTCGGGAAGCCAACTGAGAAGAGGAGTGTTCGATTCCCACCTCAACCATTATCGAAGTGGTTTTCCGTGGTTTCCCACTTTTCCTCCAGGCAAATGCTATGATGCCTAACTTAAAGTCACGGCCGCTTTTATCCCTCTTCCTTGTCTAACCCTTCCAATCTTGCTATACCCCACACGGCCCCTGCTCACCACAGCAGGTGAGACCGCCTGGGTGGGGTGGTACTGGTCCTCCTGCCCGACAGTATCCCCTGATCCAAAGTCTCACGCTCCGTGGACACTACCTTTTGGGGGAGGTAGAGGTTCCCACCTTGCTGAGTCCGAGGGAAAAACATCCCTGGAGGATAAACAGACTAAGAAAGGAAGAAGAACGTTCAGATAGGAATGATGAAATTTGGAAGACTGGCAGGAGTGGAACCAATGCCAAGACCCAGCTAAAGTAGCAACTATTGGTAATACGAGTAATGGGCAGGCAAAACGTGACTTGCGATGGCACCTGCACAGCTCAGTATATATAAAAGTCGGCAGACCGGACAGCTCGACCGTGTGGCCTAACGGATAAGGCGTCGGACTTCGGATCCGAAGATTGCAGGTTCGAGTCCTGTCACGGTCGACATTTTTGTCGTAGTGACTAAATGTGCACGTTTCAGGTAAGAGTTTTCCTTTATAGTTCTGAGAAGTTTCCGAAATGTAGTTAGTTTTACTTCTATATAGTCCTCCTCCTCATCTAAATAAGTCCGGATTCGATTCCCGGATGTGTTTGGGATTTTATTTCCATCTTTTGGCTTGAAGATAGGGCCTCGTGTTCATCTGAATACACAAACAACGATACATTATATCATACTACAATATACGAGAGAAACATACATTAGTTTAAACACTCCTCCACGTAGGTTTTGGGGACAGGGAATGTATACGACTGTAAAATTGAGCCTAATCTAGCAAACAAGTCGTCTCCAACCAAACTTCCGCCACACACACATAAAATGGGAAAAGGCAAGAATGCCCATAGTCCTGTGTGATAGTACATTTATCACACCCTCGCACCGTATTTAGAATGCGAGATATTATTGTCAATATTAGATTTATTATTATCATGATTATTATTTCACTTGTGTATTTATTCCTAATATTTTTTTTTGCTAGGGGCTTTACGTCGCACCGACACAGATAGGTCTTATGGCGACGATGGGATAGGAAAGGCCTAGGAGTTGGAAGGAAGCGGCCGTGGCCTTAATTAAGGTACAGCCCCAGCATTTGCCTGGTGTGAAAATGGGAAACCACGGAAAACCATCTTCAGGGCTGCCGATAGTGGGATTCTAACCTACTATCTCCCGGATGCAAGCTCACGGCCGCACGCCTCTACGCGCACGGCCAACTCGCCCGGTCCTAATATTTCAAGCTGGATAGTCTCCATATGTGTTTTGTACAAACGGATGGGAAAACAGGACTATTTTCAACTCGGGAACTTTGTATGACTCATTCGGACATCCCAGAGACCGTTGATGTTATCATTGTCATGGGATCCAGAAGAGGTTCAGGGCGTGGTCTTGATAAGAGGACCTGCTCATGATTGGCTGCCTAGGATCAATCTAGACGTATCATATCAGAGGAAGGGAGAAGCTGAGGTCTATATGAGCATGTGATCAAACGCGGGAGGCATACTGAACTGGACTGCACTTCAAACGTTTGTGGTACGCGGTCTTGTTATGTTTGTGGAACGTGCGTGACCTACAAACTGTGAAGTACTTAGGTACTTGGTACTGTATCATTTGTGGCAGCTGGGTATTATATGTTGCTGAGAGCTATGGCGTGCTGTATTTCAGACTTTTTGTAACAACAAGCGTGTGTTTCTCAAGTGAATGTATCTTTAAACCAAGTGTTAGAGTCAGAGAACACAATATTATAAGATAGTGTCTATGTGATATAACAAGTGTCAATAATAAGAATATGCAAGTCATATTAATAAACAAAGACCGTGAATGACATTCATCTACAGTACATGTATAATTATATGCTTTGTAATTAATCTTCATCGGACGAACTGCAAATGCTAGCCTGGTCTTCACTTTTGTTTTCCCACTGTTTCCGTTGTTGTTGTTGTAAATATGGAGTCTTCCATCCGAATTTTGTGAGTGTATTTTATGTATATTTTGATGTGTTGATGAGATGCTCATGCATGGATGTTATTCAGAATATAGTCAGTCATTTTAGATTCACTGGAATTATTGACGAACGTAGGTGGAGTTCCTACCTATTTAGTCGTTTTCAGAAAGTTAGGTAAGACCTGAAGCAGATGTACCAATACGCAGCATTATGTGCACGTCCTGGGACAGAAAGATTTATCATGCTGTATCAAAATTCGAACAAGGCCCCTGTTCAGCATAGCAGGTGAGGCCGCCAGGGCGAGGTACTGGTCATCCTCTCCAGTTGTATCCCCCGACCCAGAGTCTGAAGCTCCAGGACACTGCCCTTGAGGCGGTAGAGGTGGGATCCCTCGCAGAGTCAGACGGAAAACAGATTACGATACGACGATACGATCAAAATTCGAGGGATCCATTCTGGTGAACTGTGGCGCCCATACTACGGAGATTTCGATTAATTATTTTTATTGATTTTATTGTGTTAGTATTTTGTTCAGTAATTTATTCATATAGTCCTCCTCTGTGGTGTAGTGGTTAGTGTGATTAGCTGCCACCTCCAGAGGCCCGGGTTCGATTCCCGGCTCTGACACGAAATTTGAAAAGTGGTACCAGGTCTGGAACGGGGTCTACTGAGCCTCGTGAGGTCAACTGAGTAGAGGGGGTTTCGATTCCCTCCTCAGCCATCCTAGATATGTTTTTCCGTGGTTTCCCACTTCACCTCCAGGCAAATGCCGGGATGGTACCTAACTTAAGGCCACGGCCGCTTCCTTCCCTCTTACAATAAGTAATTACTTTGAAATGACTCGTAATATTACTCCCGAACTCTTAAATTAAGTCTCATATTTCTCATATCACAGACCCATTCTACACAGAGTTATTACCCACATTCCAAGTGTACCACGTTCTACTGAATACAATTTATTATCCTCATAATTATTTCTAAAATGTATGTCTACCAAATCCTCAAAACACTGCGGCCGTTAAAATAGTGACAACCTACCCCCAATTATATTTACAAATTTCTTTACGTCGTACCGATACAGATATAGCCCAAACACTTTGTAAACGTGGAGAGGGACAATCGAAGGGGGCTGCCTTGTCTTCCACTCCTCTCGCTGCCCATTGTTCGTCTACACATCGGGCTAAGCACTGTACACAGTGGCTGAACACATCGTGTCAAGATTAGAGTTAAGACATAGCCAACCGGGAAGAGAGAGAGACACAACGCTAAGCAGACCTCCTACACTACTTACATGACCGCACCGCACCGGTCACTCAGAAGGACGTTTACAAAGTATTTGGACTGTAGCTGTTATGGCGAAGATGTGATAGGAAAGGGCTAGGAGTGGGAAGGAAGCGACTGTGACCTTAATTAAGGTATCAATGGGAAAACACTGAAAACAATCTTCAGGGTTTGCCGAGTCTGGGTTTGGAATACATTATCTCCCGAATCCAAGCTCATAGCTACCTGACCTCTGCAGCCACTTCCTCGGTTTTTGCCATATACAAGAGAGTCGCCCTGTATTAGTAATGTCATGTCTAGGGTCCGAATTATTACGTAATTATATATTCCATTCCATTATTTGTAGCCAACTGAAAATGAAAAGAGTTGGCGAATTGTGATTCTGATATGGTTATAACTGTGTTTCAGTTTACATATTTCAACGCATTCTTAGCAATATTACATATTTTAACATATTATGTAAAATAATGCAACATTCTTGTACATTTCTAGGTAACTATGCAAACAATTAAAAATTCTGTCAACTCGTTTGATTTTCAGATTATAGTGTCTGGCTCCATGACTAAGTGCTTAGCGTGCTGGCCTTTGGTCACAGGCGTTCCGGGTTCGATTCCCGTCAGTGTCGGGAAATTTAACCATCATTGGTTAATTTCGCCGGCACTGGGGCTGGGTGTCTGTGTCGTCTTAATCGTAATTTCATCCTCATAATAAAGCGCAGGTCGCTTACGGGAGTCAAATCAAAGGACCTGCATCTGGCGAGCCGAATTTGTCCTTGGACACTCCCGGCACTAAAAGCCATACGCCATTTCATTTCAGACTATAGTAAATTGGCGAATTTCAACCGACTTCCTGCGAAGCTGAACGGTCCTTCTCAGCCTACTAGGGAATTATATCGGATAAACGTCAAAGACAGGTTCTACAAAAAACATTGTAAGATGTATTTGTTTAACTTTCAGGGCATGAGGGCAAGAGGAAACTAGCTACAAAACATTGTGTAGGCCTAATATAGTCTACTTTGTGATTTACACGGCATAACATTATTTTTTATATATATTTTAAGTATTTTGATTATGTTATCGATTATCGATTGTTTTATTGTCAAAAGTAGGGAAGAGTAGACTATACAGGATCTATCTTATAAACCCAGACCGTCCAGCGGTGTGTTTACTCTCCGAGACCTAAACAGCTGTACGGGAGGCGCGCGCATACTTCTTGGCCTTGCAAGAAGCGTGCACATATTCACCTGTTAACGTGTTAACGTGGTGAGGCAATTATCACTTCAACACCGTATTATCGTATATAAAAGTTATTTTAAATACGAGTCGGCTGGACGGATACGCGATGCATTTATTCAGCAATTTCCTGCCGAAGTGCCAACTTCATGAGCACAGATTCAAGTAATTGTAAATAAATTTGAAACTACTGGCTCAGTACTCAATAAAAAAACATGAGGGCACAAGAACAGTTTTAACAGAAGAAAAACTAGATGACATTGGTGCGAATCTTGAACGGTCACCGAATCAATCACTCACAAAATTAGCACAACAAGTAGGAGTTTCGGTTTCTTCTGCACACAGAGCTACAAAGCTGTTACACATCAAACCGAACAGGTGTACACGGACCGAATCTACTGTTCCAGCCACAAGAGTGAGATATTGTGAGTGGTATCTTGCATCACTGAATGATTCGACCCACAGCTTGTGTTCTTTCCGGATGAGACCTGGTTTCATTTTAATGGTCGTGTGCACAGTCATAACTAGGGCCCGGATTTTTTAAAAATGCATATGCGCATATGCAATTGCATATTTTGACATATTTTGAGGGTTAGTGCATATTCTAGACGTAACAGCATATTCCGGTATATAATGTCTGAATATAAGGATAATTACAAGAACTACTAAAATAAATCTGTTTTGTACATCCCTAGCTAGTTGCCTATTTTATGTGCATCCCTCGCTAGTTGGTATTTTCGACTGTCTGTGTAACGGCACTTTACTTTCACAACTGACAATGGCAACAGATAGCTTAGGTGTGGGTAGGCAGGCTGGACTTCCCTGAATTCCGTTCTCTACCACAGCAGATAATAATCTCAGGGGGCTGGGCACTTGGTCAGGACAGAAGTATCTTCAGTTCACTAGTTACGTTCCACTTTAATGCCCTGCATCTCATTTCTAAAAGTTTTAGTTTTTAAAAAATGCTTAAGGAAAAGAGCAGCTGAAGAGATTTACTAAATCAGTGGGTGTCGGGTAATAGGGACTATTCAACAGATGGTGCCATCGTGTACTGTCAAGTTTGCTCAAAGGAAGTGAAATGTGAAAAGAAATTTCAGCTTGAACAGCATTCAAAAATAACTGCACATATTAAAGCAAAGGAGGAGAAGAACAGCACACCACAACAACTACTTCTTACACAGGTAAAGCCCAAGTCCTATAGTCTTAATACATTTTCAATTGATCTTTGTAGGGCTTTCGTATGCAGCAACATTCCATGGAAAAAAATTAAACAATCCAGTTCTGCGATCATTTCTCGAGAAATATTGCGTAAATCAAAAAATACCAGATGAATCAACTCTTAGGAAAAATTACCTACCTCCGCTATATGAATCTACCCTGGAATTGATCCGTTCTGATATCGGTGGATGAGACAACGGATTCGTGTGGCCGTTACGTAGCAAATTTCGTGGTTGGTAAATTACATCCAGACGAACCCGGTAAGCCACATCTTCTTGCTTGTAAAGTACTAGAGAAAACCAACCATAGCACAATAGCTAGATTTGTGAATGATTCCCTGCGACTATTGTCGCCATCTGAAATTGAGACTAATTGTTGTAAAGTGCTTGTACTGCTCACAGATGCAGCTTCGTATATGTTGAAAGCAGCAAAGGCCCTCCAAGTATTTTATCCAAAACTCATACACGTAACCTGTTTAGCGCACGGATTACACCGCATTGCAGAAGAAATACGCGCACAGTTTCCAGCTGTTAACAATTTAAATGGATGTGGGAAGAAACTGTTTCTGAAAGCACCAGCTCGTGTCCAGCTCTACAAAGATTGTCTACCTGAAGTTCCTTTGCCACCTGAACCTGTCCTGACTAGGTGGGGGACATGGTTATCTGCAGTATAATTTTATCAGGAACATTTTAATGAAGTGAAAGAAGTGGTTACAAAACTTGAAGATGAACATATTGCGTGTGCCCGTGATGAAAAAGTTGTGCTTGAAACCGCTACTGTTTATCAAGATGTGAATTTCATTCATGCACATTTTTCTAAACTTCCAAAAGCCATTGAGAGCTTAGAATCTTCTGGTACTCCCCTCCATGAATCACTTGATCTCGTTGAAAAAGCTGCATCTTCGTTGAATTACGCTCCAGGCGAAATTGGAGAGAAGATTAAATGCAAGTTAGAAAAGGTGTTGAATTCGAACCCAGGACTGAAGATGATTAAGTTAATTAGTCAATTCTTGAGTGGAATTAGGGTATCCTTGCCAGATGTATGCTCCGAAACGTCGGTGCCCATGTATAAGTACTGTCCAATTACGTCAGTTGATGTAGAACGATCATTTTCAGCCTATAAACTCATTTTGACGGACAACAGACATAGTCTGTCTCCAGAAAACATTGAAAGACTACTAGTTACCTATTGTGATGCTTCTTTTTGCAATAAATGATACCTGTAAATAGGTAAGTGAATAAAATTGCATGTTTTTAAGAGCATATTTCCTTATTATCCGTGCATATATTGTAACTTTTTAGTGCATATTTGCATGCATATTTTCAGGTTTTTTAGTGCATATAAATCCGGGCCCTAGTCATAACTCGCTATTGATGTGCAAAATTAATGCATGGTGTTTATGAAGTCTCTCATTATGTAGGATGACACTTCCAGCATCTTTCATAAGGTAGAATTTTATATAATATTGTACATATCGTCGCTGCCGGGACAAAACCTCCTATGTGAAATATTTTAGTTTAGATATTTGGCTGGTAAGGTTCTCTCTTCTCTCTCTCTCTCTCTTTCTTAGCATTAATCCCGACTTGCAGGGTCTGCTGCTTTGCTACATTTCCTCCATTTCTGTCTGTCGTTGACATCTTCTGGTGTTAAGCCAACACTGTGCATGTCTGCCCTGATGTTGTCAGTCCATCTCTTTGCCGGTCTTCCTCGTGGTCTTGTTCCCTCTGGGTTGATGTGGAGCGCTGTTTTGGCAACTGAGTCGTCCTGTTTTCTCATGACGTGGCCGTACCAGCGGAGACGGACTTCCCTCACTTTGTCTATGATGGGCGCGACACCAAACCTTTGCCGGACGTCCGTGTTCCTTATGTGGTCACATCGGGTCAGCCCCATGGACCATCGAAGCATCTTCATCTCCATGGTTGTCAACATTTGCTCCTGTTGTTTCAGTCCCATAGATCGCTGCTGGCCGTACCACACTCTTATAGACTTTTGCCTTTAAATATTGAGGCACCTTTTTATCACAGAATACTCCAGTGACATGTCTCCACTTGAGCCAAGCTGCATTTACCCTCATCCGAGTATCAGGAGTGGTGTCACAGTTTGAGGTGACGACGGATCCCAAGTACTTAAATTGCATGGTCTTCTGCAGGTCTTCTTCACTGATACTTATGGTACCTCTGGTTTGGGGGCCACATTCCAGGTATTCTGTCTTCTGGATATTGAGGTGCAGTCCATTTTAAGCCAGTCTGTCCTTCCACGTTTGAACCTGATGCTGGAGTTCAGGACGGGTTTCTTGTGCAAGTACCACATCATCGGCATAAAGAAGGGTCCAGGGATGTGAAGTCTGTATGTCAGCTGTTGCCGTATCCATGCAGAGGATAAATAGTAATGATGAAAAGGCAGAACCTTGATGAACACCCACAGTGATATCGAAAGGCGGAGAGATTCCAGCAGGACTCCGGACGACACTAGTGGAATTGCGATACAGAAGTTGCACCCAGCTTACATACTCTTCAGGGACGCCATGACAGCGAAGAGCTCGCCAAATAAGTTCATGTGGGTGCAATATTGTGTGAATAGTGTCAAGGCATTCTCGCTCTTCATAATGTATGTGCTGCGGGTCAGTATATCTCCAAAAATATTATCACATAGGAGGTTTTGTCCCGGCAACGACGACATGCTTTTAAGCAGGGCGGCCTCACGCGACGTAAGTTGGGCTGAGGCAGCTGCCGTAGCGCAGAGTGCAAACACCGTCCAGTCGGTCTTGCTTTATAAAAGACACCCTGTATAAATTATCTAAAGTAATAATGATGATTTTGTCATAAAATATGGAGGTATTCAAAAAAATATTGTCACATAACGTAACTTAAGTTATATTAAAAAGAATATGAGACAGCTTTTGTATATTTAGTGCATTAATACTATTACTGTCCGCCTCTGTGGTGTAGTGGTTAGCGTGATTAGCTGCCACCCCCGGAGGCCCGGGTTCGATTCGCGGCTCTGCCACGAAATTTGAAAAGTGGTACGAGGGCTGGAACGGGGTCCACTCAGCCTCGGGAGGTCAACTGAGTAGAGGTGGGTTCGATTCCCATCCTGGAAGTGGTTTTCCGTGGTTTCCCACTTCTCCTCCAGGCGAATGCCGGGATGGTACCTAACTTAAGGCCACGGCCGCTTCCTTCCCTCTTCCTTGCCTATCCCTTCCAATCTTCCCATCCCTCCACAAGGCCCCTGTTCAGCATAGCAGGTGAGGCCGCCTGGGCGAGGTACTGGTCATACTCCCCAGTTGTATCCCCCGACCAAGAGTCTGAAGCTCCAGGACACTGCCCTTGAGGCGGTAGAGGTGGGATCCCTCGCTAAGTCCGAGGGAAAAACCGAACCTGGAGGGTAAACAGATGATGATGATGATGAATACTATTACTTATTTTTAATATTACATATTTAATTACATATTTCACTGATATTTACTACATTTTAATGTACATATGTGACACTTTGATAATACATAATGTTCCAGGCTTTAATCATGCCGTAATGGGGTGAGTGTGGAAAAGAAATATTTCCAGCCCGTTTTAATGTATTTACCAACATATTATAAGAAAATAAAATTCTTCATGACATGACTGTTAAGTGGGGACAGGAAATTAATTGGCCGGCCGTCGGTCGTCACGCATGCGCAGTGTTTCATTTGACTACCGTGTGATATGAAGCATTAGAGAGCAGCGCTATCGCGTGCACGCCGGAAGTGACGTCATAAAAAGGAACGGGCTGCTCCTCGGGTTATGGCCTATCAGAAGTGAGCTGCTTCAGGCGACACTTCTCTGCCGTCGCCATTATGGAGCCAATACATCACCGGCTGTCGTGCGCCGTCCTTTTGATCCAGACTCATATCTGAGAGGTCTCCAGACACAATGACCTCTGCTCACAGAATACCGAGGTAAGAGAACAGATCGAACTGATTAAAGTCTGATGAAATGAACTCTTTTACCTCAATTAGCTGCTGATTGCGGAATACAACATTTTGTAATTCATAAAATAAATAATTAACTCTCAGATGAATGGTGAAGAGATGCCTTAAAAAGGACGCTTCTTCTTTCTGCATTATTTCGCAGTAATACTAGTATAGTAATATTGTATGAAAGGAGTACAAGAAAAAAGTAAATAAGTCTAAAACTATAGTAATGAGGCGCAGTCGAACGAAGTCAGGTGATGCAGGAAATATTAGATTAGGAAATGAAGTATTAAAGGTTGTAGATAAATATTGTTGTTTGGGTAGTAAAATAACTAACGATGGCAGTAGTAAGGAGGGCAAAATGCACACTAACACAAGCAAGGAAGGATTTACTTTTAAAAGAAGAAAGACAAAAATGTACTCACTAAAACATTGACATACGAATTCGAAAGATGTTTTTGAAGACTTTAGTCTGAAGCCTGGTATTGTATCTAAGTAAAAATGGACTATAACTAGCTCAGGAAGTAAGAGAATAGAAGTTTTGAAATGTGGTGTTACAGAAGAATGCTGAAGGTAAGATGGGTAGATCGAATCACGTATGGAGAGATACTGAATCGAACTGATGAGAAGTGATCGATTTGGCTAAATTTGACGAGAAGAAGAGATAGAATGAGAGGACACATCTCTAAGACACCCAGGACTTGTTCAGTTGTTTTTGAGGAAAGTGTAGGCGATAAGAACGGTAGAGGTAGACCAAGGCATGAATACGACAAACAGATTAGAGCAGGTGTAGGATGTAGTAGTTACGTAGAAATAAAAAGGTTAGCACAGGAGAGGGTGGCGAAGGGGCTGCATCAAACCAGTCTACGGATTGATGACTCAAACAAAATAAAATAATTGTATTTATTTATTTATTTATTTATTTATTTATTTATTTATTTATTTATTTATTTATTTATTTATTTATTTATTTATTTATTTATTTATTTATAATATAGCGTGGTAAAGATGATTACAGATAATACACTCTGCATGATAGAAGCAACATAGGCCCTACAGTGAAATCAAAAGATCCTAATATTAGCTCATATCCAAAAATCAACGGGTCGGCTTCATTAGGTGCGAACTGGGGATGTGTCAAACTGCCCTGGAAAGCTTGATGTTGGCACTCACAGACAAAATGTTCAACTATCTGTAACTGCCCACAACAATCACAGTTCGGCGAAGTTCGCCATCCCCATTTGATCATTTTCTTGTTTTGTGTGTGTGGCCTCCATAGGGGCCTGGTGCAGGTCTTTCGAGTTGACGGCTTATACTGGTGTCCTTGAAAAAAGTTCCAATATTTACAGAGCGGGCAACACGCAACAAATGAAGGAAGAAAGGTCCTATAAACATTGGTAGCAAACCCAGTATCTTCGGAGTTACGGTCCGCTACAAACAATGATCCAGATGTTCTAATAATTTACGGAGGGTCGCATGCAACAAAAGACGGAAACACGTTCCTACCTAAACATTGATCCTAAACGACTCAAATGTGGTACATGCCGGATGGGGCACAGGATCATTTTCATCTTAGGTGTAGGTGACACCTAACACAGGTTTGGTCGGGGAGGACCAATACCTTGGCCTGCCCGTTCGCCTGACCTTAACCGTTTAGATTGTTAGCTTTGGTGATACGATAAAACCATGGTGTATGCATTCCCCGTAAATTATATGTATTCACTAAGAGAACGCGTGTTCAATGCCTGTGATGCAATACGCCAACCGCCAGGGGTGTTCCAAGGAATGCGTGGTTCCATGCGACGTAGGGTGGAAGGCCGCATTGCAATGGATGTCAGTCACATCGAGCTCATGTTGTGAAGAGTAGATCAAAGACACGGTGATCAATCATTGTAGTGGTAGTAGACCATAACTCCGAAGATATTGGGTTCGCGACCAATCTTTATAGGACCTTTTTTCCTTCGTTTGTTGCGTGCTGCCTTCTCTGTAAATGCTGGAACCTTTTCAAGGACACCCTGTATGGGACCTGCACGTCTATGGGGATGTGGTCCTACATGAGATGAACTGTAATGATGAATACAGTGCAAACAAGCAGCCCCCGAGCCACGAGAATTAACCAATGAAAGTTAAAATCACCGTCCCGGCCGGGAATCGAACCCACGACCCTTTCGGCTAATATCCAACACGCTGACCATTTAACCATGGAGCCGAACACTTGATCAGTGTGACATCACATCTACCTTGATTAGTTCTGGGTCCATTAAGTAGTATTCTCCATTGACCTCTGGGTATGTAGAACCCAGCTGGCTGAACGCATAGGTTTTGAAAAATTTCGTGCTATATCAGAAACGTACATTCTTTCCACTGACGTTTTCCGGAATCTGAGATGCTGAAATATCTCTGGATAAGATTTTCTCTTTTGCGCCATGATGGTTACGTAGATTTCAGTAGCTTTCTTGAAGTTACTTAATCCGCACCCTATCTTAATCCTTAACTGGTATATTGGATTTATGCCCAGTTAACTGAACATGATTTTGGAACATAAAATAAGTTGTCAGCACTTTCTTAGGGTTTAGATTATTGGAATAACGACAAAGGATAATTAGTGATTATTAATGAGTGTTAATTGTTTGAAACCTACCACAAAATGATTTTTAAAAACTCACAGGGACTTAGTCACCCAGTGAGTTCAGCTGTGCTATGTCTACCAGATGATAGGAGGCCCTTGCCCTACAGAGATCACGGGCTTTGTAATTGTAAATTTTAACTGGTATCTTGGGGGTTTCGCACACCCCAAAATACCACTGGCATTTCTTGTTTGCAGCTAAAGGATAGATTCAAAATATTTTTATGCATCTCCATTATTTATCTGCATAATTAAAACAGAAATTTAAAATGATCTAATTAATTTAAATCCAGAACACGTATTAAGAAACAACTATCAGCTGGGATTTTTTAAAAAGGGGTGCGTAGTACGAAGTTTACGCTCTAACTCAACAGGCAACACCAGAATATTCTTCACTCACGACTCATGCAACAGGGCCTATCAATAGTTCCAGGAGCAAGGAAACAACTATAACAAGCAATGCCTGTCATGCAATCTAGAGCTGAAGCATTTCACAACAGTCATCCGCCCGGAAGCTCTGTATGCCATGAAGTGTCTATCACTTAAGCAGAAATGGCTTGATTAAAAATCCGGAAATCAGAGGGAGAAGAATCCTCAGGAGGAACCTATGCCCGGTAATAACAGACGGGGAATACTCTAGACGTCACAGTTCATAGTCCTGCTCTTAGATGTTGAGTCTCTCTGTCCGTGACAGGAAAACGAGGTAGCTCTCTATGGTCATGTAACAAATTGTCTCCCAGCTGACTGACGTACCACCTGTTCACCTTCTAGCAAAACAAGAAAGTCCGTACCACCTGACTAACGCAGACTGAAAAGGATATACTAATAGTGAAGAAATATACATGAATTGTCTTTGCAGATGATCTGGCAAACCTTGCGAATGATGTCGAATCAGCCAAGACAAGAATCAGCATTCTCTGAGAAGTAGTCATGAAGACCGGTCTACGGATATCATTTGAGGAAACGAAATATATGAAAAATATAAAATTAGCTCCAGGAATCATGAACACAGACGAAGGAAAGATAGAGGTTCAAATATCTTCTGGAAATAATCCAATGCAATGACTAAGAAAAGGAAGCGATGAAAGGGAGTATCCGGAAATGAAACTGGTAAACTAATTAACAAAAGACGTGTACAACAAGCCGATTAGTTTAGACCAGGGCCTCTCAGGGTGCATGCGCCTGGTGCATGCACTGTGCACGGTGCAAAAAAAGACTTGGCTTGGTTGACCAGAGTGCAGACCCCCACTCCTCGATTTGGAGCAATAGCGCTGTCTCTCTCTTTCCCCATGCCTGTCTCTCTCACTCCCCCTGTCACCCTTTTCCTCACTTGCTCCGTAGCGCTCCAAATCTGAGCCGAGTTGAGCCGAGCTTAGCCGAGTAGCCCAGATACGAAGCGTTGGTCCGAGCCGAGCCGAGCGGGACCGATGCACTGTGCACAGGAACTTTGCACTGCTGTCTGCACGCGTGGGATTTTGGGCGTTCCAGAGGCCCTGGTTTAGACATTATAACGAAGTGATTAAGCCAGAACGCTGCTGAAACATTCGATCTAACAGGCATTCGATTTATAGAATAATTATAGAAAAGGGAAAGGTAGATTCTATGGCCTGGATATGTTAATTGACAATGGAAAATGACTCCATACGTTGATCTGTATAAAGGAATGGAAAGAATTGTGGAATCTTTGAAGAAAGTTGAGACCAATTTTATGGACAACTTTCCTAGACAGATCACTGAAATTCATCCAGTTATTATGGAGTAAATGGATCAAACAGGACGATAATTGGCAAAGAAACCGTTTCAGACGTATGATATCGGACTTCAAGGGTTTCCGAGTGGTAAGGGGAAGGAAACTTCCAAAGGCGGCTTTTTCTTGACAACGCAGTAAATTAACAAGCGAAGGAATGAAGCAATATTGACAAAAAAGGAATCAAAGCCAAAGGTGGAAGATGAACACAAATCCAATATGCTGAAGTTTTTACTCCGTGGTTCATAGTGGCCTAAATTGAATAGAATAAGAAGAAAAAAGTCAATGGCTTGAAAGCTCATGAATGGCCTTAGCCTGTTCAGGAGAGTGCTGCTCAGCCAGATGCCCTACATATGCTGAAATGTATGTAGTGTTGTGGAGGCAGAGAGGATGATTTCTAGTCCTGTTCGAACAGTTGGTATACTGACGAGCCACTCTCTCCGAGGTATTGGATCCAGTTGCTGCTTCTTATATTGAGTCACTAACTGAGGTCATTGTACCCTTCATAGACTGATGGTCAAATAGTTCTCCACCCATGTAAGTTATTACTTTTACCACTCAAAAGAATCCGTTAAAAAGCAGACACATTTCAGAAAGCCGTAAAATTGCCTCAACAGTCGAGGCCAGTGATCAGTCCAAGTTCGGGCGCTGTAGATAACGAACGTGAAACCACAGCTGGTTTTCAGACAAGTTCAGAAAACTTTCTTAGATTGACGAAAGTGTTAATAACGGACTTCTGCATTCGTCTAATTTCTCAAATTATGATTAGTTTACGCCTATTGACAGGTTTTAACAATTTTGCACCCATACACGCGTGGTTAAAAGTTATTTTACCGGGAGAGTTGGCGGTTAGGGGCAGTGAGCTTACATCTGGGAGATCGAGGGTTCGAATCCCACTGTCAGCAGCCCTGAAGATGGTTTTCTGTAGTTTCCCATTTCACACTAGGCAAATGCTGGGGCTGTACCTTAATTAAGGCCACGGACGCTTCCTTCCAACTCCTAGGCCTTCCCTATCCCATGGTCGCCATAAGACCTATCTGTGTCGGTGCGACGTAAAGCCACTAGCAAGAAAGTTGTAAAGGTTTTTTTTCGTGTTTCCACATACTGGCAAGACTTATAATAATAATAATAATAATAATAATAATAATAATAATAATAATAATAATAATAATAATAATAATAATAATAATAATAGTCTAATAATAATAATGTTATTGGGGTTACGTTCTAAGAGTCTCCGTGGCTTAGGCGGCAGCGCGCTGGCCTCTCACCGCTGGGTTCCGTGGTTCATATCCCGGTTAGACCATGTGAGATTTGTGCTGGAGAAAGCGGAGGCGGGACAGGTTTTTCTCCGGGTACTCCGGTTTTCCCTGTCATCTTTCATTCCAGCAATATTGTCCAATATCATTTCATTTCATCTGTAAGTCATTAATCATTGTCCCAGAGGAGTGCGACAAGGCCTCGGCAGCCGGCACAGTTCCTATCCTCGCCGCTACATGGGGACTTCATTCATTCCATTCCTGACCCGGTCGAATGACTGGAAACAGGATGTGGATTTTCATTTGTGTTACGTTCCACTAAATAATTTTTTGGTGGTTTTGTCCTGCAGAAATTATTTTACGTGCCAGTAAATCTATGGACATGAGGCTGACGTAATTGAACACCTTCGAACACCGCCGGCCTGAGGCAGGATCGAACCTGCCAAGTTGGGGTCAGAAGGCCAGTCTGAGCCACTCAGCCCGGCTGGAAAAACTTAACTTTATATACGTTTTCATAACAATCACACCAATCATTCTGATAGTTGGATCATAAAACTGGAAAAGGATCAATCTGGTATGTGCCATTTAGTTAGTGTCATCTTAGATTTGCATAGTTTGCAATGTATTTATTACATTTTTAAAACTACAAGGAACGTCCTTTACCTGTCACAGTGTTAATGCAACGACCTCACGATCTACTCTGGTAAGACGATAGTTATTTACGCACCAGGCGCAGATCGTGATCTTTTACGTTACAAATGGTATGTTTACGGAATTTTGAAATAAGTAACGTGAAATTATCACTTTAGTGGCTGCTGCATACAATATTTCATACTATGACGTATTTACTTTAAATTAAATTAATTTAATTATAAATAACTTTGATTAGCCGCGACGCAAATCGTCCGTGTTTAGTCCATGCATTGATGTTTTGTAGTTCTGTTGTTCGTGTCTTGCTATTATTAAACGTATAAGAGGTGTGTACATGGAGTTATGTGTATATACATTTCCATTTATTTAGGAACAACCTCATGTATTTACAGGCTACCACTAAGTACAAGGTAAAACATATCAAATGTTCTGTACAGTTCTATTAATAGAAGAAAACTACACTATAAAGGGACAGTATAATTAGTGCAGCATTTCAGAGTTGTAGCTGTAGATGTGGTGTCTCAGGACCTTGATGGAGCCTCGGAGGATAAGAGTCGCAATTTTGGGGATGAGCTTCATTGGAAGTTGGTACCACTTCCACGTGGCGACAAAGAGACGAGGTACGGTATCACGAGCTCTGACCATTATCCCTATTATTTCAATTTCCTGAAGGTGCTATTTAGATTTGTAGTAAGGGATAGTGGGTTTGTATTTTTTTTTAATCTTTCTTTAGATTAACCTCCTCCGGCTGACCGCTGTGGTGTTGTCTTTAAAGGCTATGATGTCAATTCTCTGCGAACTACCGTTTATGGCCAGTCCTTGCACCTCCTCATGTACACTGAATCCCTTCTTTCTCAGTTCTTCGGCAATGAAGGATTTGATCTGGTGGTGTCACCTGTTTCGTAGGAGCTCTCCGCGTGTGCAGAATCCCAGGACATGAATAAGAGTTTCTCTCTCTCCGTGGTAATGCCGACAGAGGTTGTTGTCTAGGGATCTCTCTGGCAGAAACATTAGCGGTCATCTTTATAGCCACCCTCGTTACAAGACTCGTTACAAAACATAAAAATTAATGCAATTTGAAGCAGCGAACAGTCCACTAAGCTACCAGAATCGTAAGCAGGGTCCTTTGAATTAATGAAGGTAATAAGAACTTTATGATATATGCGATATTTATCTGTTGGAAATGGATTAAGCTATACATTGGTCAGTATGTGATGGCAATAGATTACTTAGACTGGGAATGTAGAGATGTCATTTCTTTGTGCAGATGTTTACGCAACAACAGTGCTGCAATCAAACGGAGACACAATTCAACAATGTTAAATTTGGTGTTCTTTGATTCATGATCTCTCTGACTAATTCTATTTACATTGCTGTGAGGCGAGTTCAACCAATCAGAGACTATTTCTAATAAAACAGTGTACAAAGTAATTACAGTATGGTGAAGTGTCATCTTCCGTACTCTTTTGAGTTCGGGAAGATAACAATGATGTCATAGTATTATAGTCCAAATACTTTGTAAACGCCCTTTTGAGTGATCGGTAGGGTGTGGTCATGTAGCCGGTGTAAGACGTCTGCTTAGCGTTCTCTCTCTCTTCCTGGTTCGCTATCTCTTAACTCGCTTCTTGATACGTTGTGTTCATCCACTGCGTACGGTGCTTTGGACGTTGTGTAGACGAACGCTGGGCGGCGAAAGGAGTGGGAGACGAGGCAGCCCCCTTCGATCGCCCTTCCTCACATGCATGGCCGATTCCCGCGCAGGACATTTACAAAGTATTTGGACTATAAATAAATATACTTTCACTCCTCTCTGTGTTAAGAATTTGTAACCTGATATTTTGTATAGCCTTTACTGTACATTATTTTACTTCCCTAGCCGGAACTTATATTTGCATCCTTGACTCCCGAGTGCATATTGGCAGTTTCAAGCACTCCTACAGAGAATACTAAACATAGACTGAAAATGTTCATCCACAAAAAGAATCTCACATTTTTTTTCAGATTCAAGACTTTAAAAACAATGAAAAATCCCCCAGAATAAATAATAGAAAGCATCCACTGTTGAAATAAATTTCCCGTATTGATAAATTGGAAAGCATGATTCACAGGATACATTTCTGATGTTAATAGCGTAACAATATTCTTGAATTATTACTAGACGAAGTATTTTTGGAGATAATATCCAGAAAATATTGGATGCGTATAGAAACATATATGTACGACTTTACTGTGTACCTGTGTAATAAGTATTTGGAGTGTAACCTGAAATAACATCGTCAGTTTAATGTATACCAAATGGGATCAGACAGGATTTATACAAAGGAATCTTTGCACCATTAGCTTCCCCCCCCCCCCCTGTTGAAAAGCAGAACACAACGGTAATTATTCCTCAGTTTTATCCAAGATTCGAGAATCTTCATCTTTGAAAATTTGAATCCTGGGTGCCATGACTTTAATACAAACTTGAAGTATTAGTATCAATGACGCTGCACTATCGCAAAAAAAAAAAAAAAAAAAAAAAACAGTGAACGAATAAACATAATAACAATCCACAGACCTTCTTCTCGAAAGTACACCAAATTGTATATCGACTTCGTGCAACAACAATGCTTACCTGCAAACTATGCCCAGCATAAACGATTTTTCACGTAACACATGTATGTAACTTAGCGCAATGGAGTTAAGAGAAATGATAAGGAAGAAAAGAGTATAGCAAATGGTGTGCATTAAGAACTCGCGGTAAGGGAGCCATCCTTTATCAAGAATACACACCGGCTAACCGCTGGATTGACTCCCTAAATGGACTCTCCGGATCAGAGTGGAAAGACGCGCTGAAAATGCAACACACCGTGGTTCCTGAATTGACCCTCCCTGGACGTAGCCGGAATGGAGTCCACTGCAGACATTGCAGTGAGCCTGAAACCTAGCTCATGTTCTTGGTTCATGTCCACGGGGGACTTACTTAGGAAGGCACTACAGAATAAGATCTAGAATTGCAGCATAATTCTCCCAGAAAGGTTACGAGGTACATGAAGAGATGCCATGTGTTGCTGACGGTGGAAGCAACCGGAGAAAGATATAATCGCAATTGACCGAGAAGAGGACTTTGCATATATCCTGGACCCCACCATTAGATGTGAGGTGATTACTAGTCAGCCAGCAAAGGCAGACGCGGAGAAGCGAGCCATCTATGAATCAACCATCAGCTACTTCAAAGAACGATACAACATCTCCTGTATAAGGGTTGTAGGACTTTCCAACGGAGCAAGAGGAAGCGTATCAAAATTCTTAGTTGAGTCTTTCAAAAGTGTGGGCATTTCCAAGAATCTAAACTGTGATCTAGCCTCCTTAGCCATTAGAGGCCCTCTATAGTATGGCATACGAGTAGGATTAACTCCATAAAACTCTTCATGGTTGAAGGTGCATTCAAGTGTTACGCTATACTTTGTCAGATTTAGGCAGCCTGTCATTGTAGGAAGTACAAATAAATAATAATGCGTATTTCATTTCAAATTGGACAACAGGTTAATAATGGTTGTGGAGGCAGAAATGATCCTTGAGGTACACCACATTTATTTATCACCCTGGACATTTTTCACAGGATGAAATTTTGTCGAGTTGACCCACTTGATGTGAATTTGGAAATGACGACATATATTCTACTCTGTGCTAGAGAATCATCATTTACCTCCTGATTTCTGGAGGTCTATGTTTTGCTAGCAGGATCAGTCCTCATCTACCTGCAGCAGAAGGTTTCCTCTCTTGGCCCCCCTGAGCACACACAGAGAGCTCGCTATTCCAGCCACGTTCGCTTTGAGTCGACATGCTGTTAGCAAACTTTGGCGGCAGCGAATTCCACCCGTAATGAGAGCAAACAGACAACGAACGGCAGGGGAAGCCTGGGGGACTGCGGCACTCTCCTGGACCTGAGTTCGAGAGCTGTACAGTGAGCATACATCATACGAGAACGTATCTGTGAGGAGCCGCATTATAAATTCCACATCTTCTACAGCAGGGGTTTTCAATTTGTAAGGGCTCGAGGGCCATATTGGAAACCTTAGTCATGTTCGGGGGCCACACTTGAATAATAGACCAATTTTCGTAAAATTCTGCGTATAGTAGGCCTACAGAAGTACCATTATGAAAAAATAATATGCATAATTCAATTGAAATAAAGGTTTGGTAATTTTAATTACTTAGGTAAAATATTATTTTACAATTGCATTGAAGAGTGAAATTTGGAGCCGGGCTGAGTACCTCAGACGGTTGAGTCGCTGGCCTTCTGAAGCCAGCTTGGCAAGTTCGATGTTAGATCATTCCGAAGATGCTCAAATACGTCAGCCTCGTGTCGACTGATATACTGGCACATAAAAGAACTCCTGCACGACAAAATTCCGGCACCTCGACGTCTCCGAAAAACATCAAAAGTAGTTAGTGGGACGTAAAAACCAATCATTATTATCTGAAATTTGGATTTTACATTTTTAAGTAAAAAATAATCCATTCATATCAATTGAATTTTTAAGAAGAGGAAATAATATTAATGAATGAACTACTTCGGACTTGGGTCTATAACGAATATAAAAATTAATACATTTTGGAACGATCTATAAAATAGTATTTTGTAACTATTCTTCACATTATTTATTAAAACACCCTCGCGGGCCCCATTATATGGCTTCGCGGCCCACATGAGGCCCGCGGGCCGCCATTTGGAAACCCCTCTTCTGGAGGCACCTGTCTGTGGTGTAAAAGTTGTTTCGCTACATTTTTCCCTATTTTTATTTATTTCGTCAATAATTTCGCTAAATGTTTTTTCACTTTCCAGAAATTAAGCTATACTGAAAGGTAGTTGATAGCATATTTTTGCATAAACAGTCAAATCTTCTTCTTCTTTAACTGAGGACTGCTAGGGACTGCATGTCAATTTCAGTTCATCCATTCTTGCTGTTTCCTCTTCCGTTCTTTCCAGTGAACCACTTCTCTACAGCCCAGCACCAAAACATCCCTAACTGAGGACACAAGGGGGAAAATAACTCGAAGAAATAAGGCTCGAGCCAAAAAAAAACTAGATACAAAGTAATACAGATGGCTAAAAAGTCACGTAGCAGTTAATTTGTCACAATTACATGCCTGTCACTGTTACAAATGTAACGAGGGCAAAAAATAACAGGTTACCAAGTAACGACAACAGAATAACGTACTAATGAAAAAAGTAACTGGGAAGTGGGAACTGTGACTAGTAGCAGCTTACAGACACAGTATGTGACCTTCAGAGTTCAGATAGTACGCATGTCTTTCAAGTGAGAGCGTTTTCGTAGGTGATTGCTTTAAATCAAATACACTATAGTGTGTAATATAACACTCTATAGTGTATTTGTTTAAGTTGCTGCTGTCATCTGGTGACTAAAGTGAAAACTGTTATGACATATTCAACTGCTCAGTAATTGTGTTGACTCAGACATCGCGCAGGGCTACCTATATTATAATATTATTGCAAGTTTCACTAATTTTTCTTGTGCCATAAATAAATTAGTATGCTAACTTTACATATAGGTATTATAGGTAACATAACATTACTTCATTTTTCTTAATCGGTCCTCTTATACCGGTTTATGTCGATGTTTGGCAGAAAGATCGACGTGTTTTCTTGCCTTCTATCCTTGATCGGGACATTGTCAAACTCAATCGTCTAGATTTCAGAAAAGACGCTATGTTGTCTTTTCATATCATCTGTTGTCTGCCTCTCGTAAATGTTATAGCAAATAGGAATGCGTGTTTTGCTGCACCGACTTTCAACAGTGTAGTATTGCGTGCGCGCATGTGCGAGTGAATGAATGGGACGTCGCAACACAGCTGTAAGAAGACAAGCTTGAGGCCGTGACTCGGCTGTGACCAATAAAAGATGAGTAACGTTGGACGTTATTTTTAACTGTTACTTTTCACAGCTACTTTATTGTAGCAGTGACAGATGTAGCAGTTACACAAAAAAATAACCGTTTGTCACACCTCTACTAGAAATAAATATGACCAAATCATGAGATTCTCAAAGATCTCAATTTAAACATCGAGAATAAGTATAGCCTTTTGTAGTGTTAAGATATGCATTACGTTGAGACATCGGAAGAGATAAACCTTAAGTAACACCAGAAATAGGTGAGTGCTCGATAAAACATTTTTTAAACGATAGAAGTATCGTCGGTAAGTTAGGAAAACTGACAAGATATTTCTAGCTTCCATTATCAAAAAGCACAAATCGTGAGAGACAATTAAAATATGAAGGCTTTCACGGCCGTTGTCAATATAATAAAAATCTCCCGGACTATTATGCCGTGGTCCACTCCTCTCGCTTCTCCCAGACGTTTCGACTACTGCTGCGGTAGTCATCTTCTGTGGCGTCGTGTAGATACGCTCTCCTGTGTCCCGCTGGCGACTGCCAGAGACAAGTCAAAGAAGTAAAAAATGTCAAAGAAGCAAGTCAAGAAAGAAATGCTTTCCTGACAGATATATGCGCGGAACGGTATCTGTTAGCCACCGGGTCAACTTAAAGAATCAACTATCATTTCTGAGTTCAGTGAAACCATTCTTTTTTTTTTTTTTTTTGCTAGGGGCTTTACGTCGCACCGACACAGATAGGCCTTATGGCGACGATGGGTTAGGAAAGGTCTAGGAGTTGGAAGGAAGCGGCCGTGGCCTTAATTAAGGTACAGCCCCAGCATTTGCCTGGTGTGAAAATGGGAAACCACGGAAAACCATTTTCAGGGCTGCCGATAGCGGGATTCGAACCTACTATCTCCCGGATGCAAGCTCACAGCCGCGCGCCTCTACGCGCACGGCCAACTCGCCCGGTGAAACCATTCTTAGCCGAGATGCAGATGATCAGGACTAATACGCCCCCATCCCTAGTTACACAGTCTCAAACCAAACCAAACCAAACCAAACCCCACGGCACTACAGCCCTTGAAGGGCCTTGGCCTACCAAGCGACCGCTGCTCAGCCCAAAGACCTGCAGATTACGAGGTGTCGTGTGGTCAGCACGACGAATCCTCTCGGCCGTTATTCTTGGTTTTCGAGACCGGGGCCGCTATCTCACCGTCAGATAGCTTCTCAATTCTAATCACGTAGGCTGAGTGGACCTCGAACCAGCCCTCAGGTCCAGGTAAAAATCCCTGACCTGGCCGGGAATCGAACCCGGGGCCTCCGCGTAAGAGGCAGGGACGCTACTCCTACACCACGGGGCCGGCGTTACACAGTCTCAGTGACCATAATACTGACTCACCGTTATTACTTCATCATTGTACTATGCTCCACTCTCCTCTCCTCAGACTGCTTTGGACCGGGTTTCCTTATCATTATTCGTTGGAATCCTTCCATTCTAAAAACTTTTCCTTTTAAAAATCAAATTTTCTCTAGTTTCTCTTCTCTTATTTTCTTTCTCTGTAAATCTTTATTGATCTCTTGTATCCTTCTCGTTGTTGACTTTTTCACCCAAATGTAATCAGTTTTCAATCTGTTATCATCCATTGTTATCATTATTATTGTATTGTAATTTATTATTATATACACTGAGTGACTAAAAGTCATGGAAAGACAGTGAATGTGATGTTAATAACGAATTTCTCTTCCGCATGCCTTCAAAACGATGTCAATAAATACGGCGAGACATCGTCTCTACAAGGTGTTTGAATAGTTCTGGTGGAATCTGGACCCACGCATCCTGCACTGCTACTCACAATTGGTCTTGTGTAGTTGGTGCGGGGTTCATGGAGCGTACACCAGCATTGTCATCATACCATAAATGCTCGACTGGATTAAGATCGGGAGATATGGGGGGCCAATCCATGGCCGTAACCTCACTGGAGTGCTCCTCCAATCATCTGCGTGTGACCACAGAGCGGTGACATGGCGTATTGTCCTGTTGAAACATGGCATATCTATCAGGTTACTCCAGGGCCAGAAAGGGATGCAGATGGTCTGAAAGAACGTCCACATAACGTGCACCTGTCAGCGCTCCTTCCAGCCGGACAATGGGGCCTAATTGCGGCCATGAGAACGCCGTCCAAACCAGACCTGAGCCACCTCTAGCATGGACACAACCTTGTTGACCCGCAGGATCCATACCTTCATGGGGCATACGACACACTCTCATGCGCCCATCAGCTCGATACAACTGGAACCGTGATTCCGTAGCCCATTGCCGATGTTCGCGGGCCCATGCTCGTCGTTCAGCTCTGTGTCGAGGTGTCAGCAAAGGGACACGAGTTGGTCGTCGGCTGATGAAGCCTATGCGGTGCAGTTGCCTCCTTACAGTCCTGGTAGAAATGGGTTCCTGACTCCCAACGTTCAACTGAGTGGTGATCTGACTCACAGTAGCCCGTCGAGCGCCCAGTGTGGTTCTACGGAGGCGACGTGATGTCCGTTCTTTAAACACCTGTGATCTTCGCGTGTGGCGGTTCACGCGGGTAGTAACATTCTCCCGGCGGTATTGAAGATCCACCCTCGACACTGTTGACCTCGGAAACCCGAATTCGCGTGTAATCTCCGCAATGCTATCACCCGTGCGCCGATGATCACCCCACGTTCAAAGTCGGTTAACGTGTTGCCATCTTCACGACACTGGTGTCAACTACGCCGCAGCTAGCCGCAACGCTCAGGGGTCATACACGGCACATTTTCTAATGGAACACTCCCTCTCGAGACTTTTGACCACTCAGTGTATGTACAAGGAACACGGCAGTTTTTCTTCTGTTGTAAAAACATTACATACTATATATAATAATTATTAATAAGAAAACCCACAAACGTGCAGAGAGGTAAGGTTCATTGTTATTTGCTATATTCCATTAGTGATTTAGTGTGGTTGTGGCACTCACTGAAGTGATGGCGCTTACAGGCCTTCCCGCAGAGGTTGAATATCTTACACACTCTGGTGAGGGTTAGTGGAAACTGTTTCTTGTGCATAGCTTGTGGTGGAAACGGTGCACCGCGAGCCCAGTTATGGCGCTTCGTAAATTCTTGTTTGGTCCCGTCCAGTTCCGATCTAGCATCGCATCTGTTGCGTAGAATTCGGGCCAGATGTCCGCTCTCTTGTTTTGTCTGTCCCGAAGTAGGTCCGACTCTTGTTTCGTCGCTGGCAGCTGTTGTCTGAACCTCAATTCTTCTATGAGGAAGCACATTTTTGCAAGTTCGTAGGCCAGTCTCGAAGGGGTGTATTTTGATATTCCCAAAGTTCTCTTTAGGTATCTTGCGTTCACACTCTCAAGGGTCGAGAGGTCTCTAGTTGTCAGGTTGTTCCATATGAGCTCAATGCCATAGGTCAGAATAAGCATTATCTTTGCATACAAAAGTGTTAATGCGGTGTCTAGTGCTAGTCTTGTCAGATTTTTTTATGTCGTAAATGGCTTTTATGGCAGCGGCTGCCCTCTCCCGTATGTGAATTTTGTAGGATGATTCCGGTGGTTGTAGGGTGTTGCCTAGGTATTTGAAGGAGTTTACGATCTTTAACTATTCCGTTCCGTAGTATATTTTGTCTTGTGCAGAGGTTCTTCCTCCCCTCCTGAATATAATTTGCACTGTCTTGTTGGTATTCAGCTGGAGTTGGTTGTTTTCAACCCATTCCTGGAGTCGGTCTACAGTGTCTTGCAGGGCCTCCCTGTCGTGCGAGCCTAATACGATGTCATCTGCGTAGAGGTACTTTTTCACTGAGTCCTTTTGTAGGATGTCTGTGCCATCTGACATGACGATGTTGAATAGGGTTGGGCTAATCGGGTCTCCTTGTAAAACGCCGTTGGTCTGTACTATGTTTTCTGAGGTCGTCACGCCATCTTTGATTATGATTTTGTTGTAGGTGAGCAGGGTTTTGATTGCAGCTGTTGTTGAGTTATCCTTTCCTGTCATACTTTCAACTTTCTTCATGAGAATTTGTCTGTTCATCAGGCCAAAGGCTTTTGTGAAACATACTATATATAATGGCAAGGATATTTGGAACAAGCCTACGTAGCCTATATAATTTATTTACATATCACTTTACAGAGATACCATGCGTTCCATATTACTGGGAGTCAGGCCTGTTCTCCTATCAGACATTATATTACAACACGTTTTAAACGACCTGCCACTATCAACATTACTGACAGAGATCTACTTTAGCTTCCACAAAATTCCAATTTTCTGATTTCTAGGGAAGAAGAATGACAGTTACATAAACTACCAACTAGATCCTCTAACCTCTGTGTATGGTTGATGTTGATGTTGGAAGTTCTCCTAAGATGGGAATTTGCTGTATTATATGAGTCTATACATCATTTTTAATTAATCACATGTCATTATGCTTCTTGGATCAAAGAATGATTCCACATAATTTAGTCAATTATTTGGATATTTTGCTTAAAGTTTGACATTGTTGGCCAAATTTGAAAAATTTATCCAAATGTTCACGATTTCGCACTTTGCGAAAAATATTTGCCTCTACACATCTACAGTAGAGTAGGTGAAGCGTTATCGGTTCATGTAATGGTTAGGAAGTGTGTCCCGCAGGGGAGTGTCATGGGACCTTTATATTTTGCTATATATATAAATGATATGAGTTAAGAACTGTAATAACGGATAAGGCTATTTGTGGATGATGTTATCCTGTAGAGAGTAGTAAATGAGTTGCAGGACTGTGAGCGACTATAGGGAGACCCAGACAATATTGTGAGATGGACGGTGGATAATGGTATGATGGTTAATGGCATAAAAAGTCAAGTTGAAAGTTTCGACAAGCGGAAAAGTCCTCTCAGTTTTAATTGAAATGGTTAATGGGGTGAGAGTTACATATGGGGATCACTGTAAGTACCTAGGCGTTAATTTAAGGAATTATCTTCATTTAGGTAATCATGTTAACGAGGTTGTAAAGAAAATATACATATTTCACCACATGGTTTTGAGAGTATTTAGGGGTTGTAGGAAGGATGTAAGGAGACGGCTACTTGATACCAGAACTGGTGAAGATCCAAAGGAAAGCAGCATATTTGTGATGAGTGATTTCCGCCAATGGGGTAGTGTTATGAAAATGTCCCAAAACTTTGGGCTGGGAAGACTCTGGAGTAAGGAGAGGAGATATTCAACTACGCGGTACGTTACGAGCTGTCAGTGGAGAGATAGGGTGGAATGATATTAGTAGACCTTCATTGGAGCTTTTAAAAGTAGTAAGATCATAATAGGAAGATATTCCTTTATAGGACGAAGAATACGGGATTGGAATACATTGTCAAGAGAAATGTTCCATAAAATTCCAAGTTCTTTGATAAGGTTTAAGAAAACAATTGATAGGGAATCTGCCATGTGGGCGTCAGCCTTAAATGCAGATGATTGATTGATTGATTGATTGATTGATTGATTGATTGATTGATTGATTGATTGATTGATTGATTGATTGATTGATTGATTGATTGATTGATTGATTGATTGATTGATTGATTGATTGATTGATTGATTGATTGATTGATTGATTGATTGATTGATTGATTGATTGATTGATGCTACGCTATAATTTCTTCGGATCTGTTCATACCAGAGGTGTTCAA
Source organism: Anabrus simplex (assembly GCF_040414725.1). Classification (NCBI taxonomy): domain Eukaryota; kingdom Metazoa; phylum Arthropoda; class Insecta; order Orthoptera; family Tettigoniidae; genus Anabrus; species Anabrus simplex. The sequence continues at coordinate 74,907,818 of NC_090275.1, read as the reverse complement.
TTAAGACTGACAATAAGGCCGTGAAAAACGTATTTCCCAAAAATCAATCAAATCACTTATTTTTTGCTTTTCAATAAAGTCACCATTAAGTGAAATTTGCTTGTCTCAGCCTGTCACCCATTTTTGGGAGATGTACTCAAATCTAATTTTGAAAAGGGCTTAAAATCTATTTTAAAGCCTTCGCTGTGTCATTTTTTGAAGTCGAATACTCGTCTTTTTAAAAAAAAATTGGAAACGAAAAGAAGAAGTGGCGCGAGGCGAAGTCAGGGATATACAGCGGGGGAGGGGCCGTAGAAATGCCTTTCTTGACCAAGAAGTCCGAAACAGCCTGTTGCCGCGCGTTTTCATGATGGAGTTCTCATGTTCAAATGGTGTGAGCACCTCCCAAGGGTATGTCCACTATTTTTGCGAGTTCTCCAACGGACACACGACCGTCGTCGGCCACGAATCCAGCCGCAGTGTTGCTGGCAATCCCAGTAAGGACCGTGGTGAAGACACTCTCCCCTCCTATCTGTTCACAACTTTTTCTTCCATACCTAAAAGCTTTATGCCAACGAAATTATGCAGCATGAGACTCACCTTAAGCTCTTCGAAGATATTGCAGCCTCCACCAGAACGCAAAACTTGATTGCGTAATCCTGCTCTCGATCTTCTTGATCTCATACACACTTCTGTACACTGGTTGTTTCGTTGTTTGGTCAGTCGTTCGGTCGGTCGGTCAGTCAGTCAGTTGGTCGGTCGGTCAGTCGGTCGGTCGGTCGGTCGGTCGGTCGGTCGGTCGGTAGTTGGTTGGTTGGTCGGTCGGTCGTTCGGTCGGTCGGTCGGTCGGTCGGTCGGTCGGTCGGTAGTTGGTTGGTTGGTCGGTCGGTCGATCGGTCGGTCGGTCGGTCAGTCGGTTGGTTGGTTGGTCGGTCGGTCGATCGGTCGGTCGATCGGTCGGTCGGTCAGTCAGTCGGTCGGTCGGTCGGTCGGTCGGTCGATCGATCGGTCGGTCAGTTTCTAACGTCCAATGTTTAGCAATATATCACCAGCTCTTAAGCCTCTCAGTATTTTAAGAATGTGCGCCTCTGTGGTGTACGGGTTAGCGTGATTAGCTTCGCCATCTAGATCCCGGGTTCGATTCCCGGATATGCCACGAAATTTGAAAAGTGGTACGAGGGCTGGAACGATGCCCACTCAGTCTGTGGAGGTCAACAGAGTAGAGGGGTATTCGATTCTAATCTCAGCCATCCTCGAATTTGTTTTCCGTTGTTTCCTACTTCTGCTCCAGACAAATGCCGGGATGGTACTTAACTTAAGGCCACGGCCACTTCCTTCCCTCTTCCTTGTTTGTCCTTCCGATTTCCCCATCCCCTACAAGCCCTCTGTTCGGCTCAGCAGGTGAGGCTGCCCGGGAGGGGCACTGGTCCTTCAACCCAGTTTTAACCCCGAACCAAAAGTCTCACGTTCCAGGACACTGCCCTTGAGGTGGTAGAGGTGGGATCCCTCTCCGAGTCCGAGGGAAAAACCAACCCTGGAGGGTAAAGGGATTAAGAAAGAAAGCATTTGGAAAATATGAGTTTATTGTAAAAGATCTATCATTTGGTTACTACCAACACCCGCAAATGTTTCTTGTGCAGTTAGGCCAATAATAATAATAATAATAATAATTTAGTGTGGGGTGATTCCAGCCTGGCGCAGCCCATGTAAGACAGACCCTGGTCAGTGGGTGGGTAGCACCTGCTTGTTATGTCCACGAGAGTAGTGCTCTATGAATTACAGGAATGTTGGAGACATCAAAAATACCCAGTCCCCGAGCTTAGGGAATTAATTATTTAAAATCCCTCGACCGGGCCCCGGAACTGGAGGAAAAATGCTCACCACTCAGCCATTGAACTTGGGATAAACACCAGTGAATGATCTCCCGATCTCTAACCAGATTTACATTCCCAAGAAAATACACTCACCTTAGAAGCCTCTCAAATTGGACGTGACAAATATGAAGCAGAACGTATTAGCAAAGTGTTATATAGAGCAGACGACGAGGCGTCGCAAGCATATGCAGCCACTATACGTTTTAACTTTCAAAAGTGTAGTATCATATATCACGTATCGATTATCAACGTTTAAACAGGTATCGATATCTAGTATTGACAATTTTGATATCGATTCATCAGTAACGAAGAGAGAGTTGAAGGTGAACGAACCAAATCAAGTTACATTGTGTTACCATCCATATTTTTTAAAAGGAACATCTGTCAGGCATTTGGAATATCAGGATGTAAATAATAAACAATAATCATAGTGTTATTTGCTTTACGTCCCACGAACTACTTTTACGGTTTTCGGAGGCGCCGAGGTGCGTAAATTTAGTCCCACATAAGTTCTTTTGCTTGGCAGTAAATCTACCGACACGAGGGCTGACGTATTTGAGCATCTTCAAATACCACCGGACTGAGCCAGCATCGAACCTGCCAAGTTGGGATCGGAAGGCAAGCGTCTCAACCGTCTGAGCCCCTCATCCCGGCAGAATGTAAAGACCTAAACTTACACTCTCCATTCCTAATATATTGAGCTTCTGGAAGAGAGGGTGGAGAGCACGTTGGATGAAAGCCAGTGTGGGTTCAGACCGCAGAGGACCTGTCGGGATCAGCCTTTCAGTATGTGCCAGGTAATTGAAAATTGCTACGAGAGGAATAGAGAGTTATGTTTATGTTCCATAGATCTAGAAAGGGCGGGCACATGCCTGGTATACTGATCAGTGAAATACCTTGATAGTTTTTGCAAACCTTACTGTTCCCTTGCTTATAGATAGGTAGAATTACTGTGTTCGTCCAATTAGAAGGGATCTTACTAACATTCCACATTCCATGCAAATCTCTATGAAGACACTTCATCCCTTCTTTCTCTCTTGATTATTATTATTATTATTATTATTATTATTATTATTATTATTATTATTATTATTATTATTATTATTATTATTATTATTTTAGCCTCCGTGGCTCAGGCGGCAGCGCGCCGGCCTCTCACCGCTGGGTTCCGTGTTTCAAATCCCGGTCAATCCACGTGAGATTTGTGCTGGACAAAGCAGAGGCGGGACCGGTTTTTCTCCGGGTACTCCGGTTTTCCCTGTCTTATTTCATTCCAGCAACATTCTCCAATATCATTTCATTTCATCTTTCATTAATTAATCATTGCCCCAGAGGAGTGTGACAGGCCCCGGCAGCCGGCACAATTCCTATCCTCACCGCTGGATGGGGCTTCATTCATTCCATTCCTGACCCGGTCAAATGACTGGAAACAGGCTGTGGATTTTCATTATTATTATTATTATTATTATTATTATTATTATTATTATTGCCAGCCCCATGATGTAGTGGTGCTGGGTTTGATTCTTAGCCTGTTTAGGTATTTTCTCTCCGGACTAGGCGCTCAGCCTCGAGAGGAGCTGTCTGTTAAGAGAAGTAGCGGGCCCGGGCAAGCAAGTCAAGCAGTATGACTGAGGATTTCAATGTGCTATGGCTGGATAGCTGTCATCTTTGTAGACTATGTTGTCAGTCTAGCTTCATCAGGCAGTCAGTCATTACGAAAATTTAATTCGATTGAGTTCATTGCTACAAATTGAATAAATTCTGTCAGTAGGTTACAGTATGCGGTATGCTCCATAACCCTCAGTTCTCAGATCATAAAGTGTGGCAGCCAGCAGCGCGCTCGGCCACAAAAAAGGACTCTTGATAGAATGACAGTTACCTACTTTGCATATTGTTACTAGAGGGAGAACCATTACCTGGCTAACCCTCCAGCTCCCCTCAACCCCATTTTTGATCTCACTGATATCTCAAGCAGGGCACAGTTCGCACGTATGAAGGGTGCTTGTCCTGTACTGTGCGTTACTCATCGTTGTGCTGATGTCTGAACTTCGCACGAAATTTTTCATGGTTCACACTCATGCAAATTTGTAGGAAAAGTCATCTGTAATGAGCGGTGTCCTGGATTCGGTATTTTTTTAAAATCCATTTACCTTAAAGGTTTGGTTTTTCTCTCGGACTCGGCGAGGAATACCGCCTCTAAAGCCTTAAGGGCAGTGTCCTGGAAGCGTGAGACATTTGGTCGGTGATACAACTGCGGATGGGGACCAGTACCTCGCCCAGGCGGACTCACCTACTATGGTGAACAAGGACCTTGTTGGGTGATGGTAAAATTGGCAGGGATAGGCAAGGAGGAGGGAAGGAAGTGGCCGTGGCCTTAAGATAGGTACCATCTCGGCATTCACCTAAAGGAGAACAGGAAAACCACAGAACACCACTTCGACGATGGCTGAGGAGGGAATCGAACTCCCCTATAATCAGTTGACCGCAGAAGAGTGAGTGGAACCTGTTCCAGTCTTCGTACCACTTTTAACAATTCGTAGCAGAGCTGGAAATCGAACCTCGGCCTCTGGGAGTGCTAGCTAATCAGTAATCACACTAACCACTAATAATAATATATTTGCGAGGTCTAGAAAGTATTTTATTTTCTCATAATTCATTAACGTTACCCTTCGTTTGTAGACACACTCACTTTCTTTTGATTTAACGGAACTCCTTATCTACCCTGTAGATGGAGTTAAATGATGCATTATCTGTACCCCTGCATGTGGTAAGAAGCTACTAAGAGGGGAACAAACAATGAATATGTACTTGCTCTCTCTTCTTCCAAGCCCAAAACAGATCCATGATTCTACGATTTTCCGTGCAGTAGAGAAAGTTGTTTACCGCTTTTTCTCTTAAAAATATTTATTTCCTCAACTAAACTATTGTACATTTTATTTCTTCTTTACTTCTGCCGTCATTGGGTATTTACTTCAGAAGCAACAATATTTTACTATTTCCTTTAATATAGTCTGGCGTTTATTGCATTGGCCATGTTGGTTTCATTGCAATCATTACATTTTTTAAAAGTTGTTTTACGTCGCACCGACACAGGTATAGTCCAAATACTTTGTAAACGTCCTGCGCGGGAATCGGCTGCGCATATGGGAAGGGGCAATCCAAGGGGGCTGCCTCTTCTCCCACTCCTCTCGCCGCCCACTGTTTGTCTACACATCGTGCTAAGCACTGTACGAAGTGGCTGAACACAACGAGTCAACAAGCGAGTTAAGAGATAGCGAAGCGGAAAGAGAGAGAGTTCGCTAAGCAGACCTCCCACGCTACCTATATGACCACACCCTAACGGTTACTCAGAAGGACGTTTACAAAGTATTTGGACTATAGGTCTTATGACGACGATGGGATAGGAAAGGGATAGGACTGGAAAGGGAGCGGCCGTAGCCTTAATTAAGGTACAGCCCCAGCATTCGCCTGGTGTGAAAATGGGAAACCACGCAAGACCATCCTCAGGGCTGCCGACAGTGGGGTTCAAACCCACTATCTCCCGAATGCTGGATACTGTCCGCACTTAAATGACTGCAGCTACCGAGCTTGGTACATTCATTACAATCATCACATCGTTCAAACATATATTCATTTTCTAAGGTTCTTCTCTTTCCCCAGATCCTCTTCAGTCTCACATAATACAATATCATCAGCAAATAAAAACTGTCTTCTTATCCTTGATCCGTAGGCTGCATATTGCGAATATTTATGTTTATTGGTGAATAACAAAACTGTGTACGAAAACACTAACTCTTCAAAACACACATGCATACATCTTCGTTATAGACTGTTATGACCTTCAGCGTTCAGTCAGCAAGCCTCTGTGAATTTACTAAACGCCGTCGGAACCTCTATTTTAACTAGCTCATTATTTCCTTACCTCTTATATTTAAATCATTACAGTCTTAGTCTAACCATCGTCATCTTGTACTCCTTGTACTTCTCTTACCACCGAGCAAGTGGCTGTGCGATTTGGGTTCGAACCCCACTATTGGCAGGCCTGAAGATGCTTTCTCAGTGGTTTCTCATTTTTACACCAGACAAATGCTGGGGCTGTACCTTAATTAAGACCAAGGTCACATACTTTTCACTCCTAGTCCTCTCCTATCCCATCGTCGCCATAAAACCTATCTGTGTCAGTGCAACGTACAACAACTTGCAAACAAAAAGGTTCTCTTTTACCCTCCATGACCGAGTCCATAATCTCCTAGGTAACCTACACCCCCTCCTCCGACCACCCCATTCGCTTCTCCATTTATTCAAAACACATATTGACTAGAAAGTGAAATAAATTAACTGGAATCTTCTTCTTTTTTCCTACCACTCTCCCGACATATGTGGGGCGGCAGATGCGAACTGCGTCGCACATGTGGATTCGGCCCTGATTTACGGCCGGATGCCCTTCCTGACGCCAACCCTATATGGAGGGATGTAATCACTATTGAGTGTTTCTGTGACGGTTGGTAGTGTAGTGTGTTGTGCGAATGTGAAGAGAAGAGTGTTGGAACGGACACAAACACACAGTCTCCGAGCCAGAAGAATTAATCAGAAGCAATTAAAATCCCTGACCCGGCCGGGTATCGAACCCGGGGCTCTCTGAACCGAAGGCCAGTTCGCTGACCTTTCAGCCAGCGAGTCGGACAATTTACTGGAATTTACTGGAATCTCTTTTAAATAATATTTTGTCGTTGCGCCTCGAAAGATCGTTATGTGGCAATGTTGAGGGGAGAAATCGCGTAGAGGCGCGCGGCTGTGAGCTTGCATCCGGGAGATGGTGGGTTCGAATCCCACTATCGGCAGCCCTGAAAATGGTTTTCCGTGGTTTCCCATTTTCACACCAGGCAAATGCTAGGGCTGTACCTTAATTAAGGCCACGGCCGCTTCCTTCCAACCCCTAGGCCTTTCCTATCCCATCGTCGCCATAAGACCTATCTGTGCCGGCGCGACGTAAAGCCCCTAGCAAAAAGAGGGGAGAAATACTGACCCGCAGCACACGTATCACTTGGAACGAAAATTCGTTGATATAATTGACGCTATACTAAAGCTTAGACGAATGAAACTTTCTGGTCAGTTCTAAGCTGAAATATTTTCACATAGCGGTTTTTCTAGGCGCAACGACCATTTATCGCCATTAAGCCCACTTGGGGGCCATGATCGTTAAGGTGTTGAAGGCTATACGATTTGACACCATGGTTAGACGGTTCGAGTCCCGTTTGTCGGAAAAAAATTTCAATGTTTTTTTTTAAATTAAGGTACAGCTTCAGCATTTTCCTGGTGTGAAAATGGGAAACCACGGAAAACCATCTTCAGGTCTGCCGACAGTGGGGCTCGAACCCACTATCTCCCGAATACTGGATACATCAGAATGTTGGCCGGCAGGATAGGAGAGTGGTGGTGTACAATTTCTAACCACTAGATCGTGTGCCAAAAGCCTGGATTCATTTCCAAACCTCTCCACAGTGCTCATATGGAGTGAGGTGATTAGTCCGTCGGATGGGGACGTAAAGCCTTAAGCTGACCCCTTGGTGTTAATCGACAGGAGTAAGCTGTGTGCCGTCACCGATTTTCACCCTCTTCCTAATCCGGCTCCATGGCTGAATGGTTAGCGTCGATCCTGGCTCAGTCCGGTGGTATTTGAAGGTGCTCAAATACGACAGCCCCGTGTCGGTAGATTTATTGGCACGTAAAAGAACTCCTGCGGGACTAAATTCCGGCACCTCGGCGTCTCCGAAGACCTTAAAAAGTAGTTAGTGGGACGTAAAGCAAATAACATTATTATTATTCATGGTTAGCGTGCTGGGCTTTGGTCACAGGGATCCCGGGTTCGATTCCCGGTAGGCTCGGGAATTTTAACCATCATTGGTTAATTTCGCTCGGGTACTTTTTTCAATCTTTACTTTTAGTATTTGTGTTACTTTTTTGATGTGAATTTTTATTGATTTCTTTATTATGACGTTGCCTAATACCTTGTGAACTCTTTTGTAGATTTAGACGTGTTGTTATGTAAATAATTTAAGTTTTAATTTGAGATTAGCTTCGCGTTAAACTATATCGTTATGCCCTACCAGATTGTCTGGGAAGTTTGGTATGCGCACTTTTTAGTGATAGATTTTTGTGCTGGGTTGAGGAGTAAGCAGAGAGCTCTCCCGGTTCCGGTAATACTGCCAACTGAATGGAAATGAAATCTGAATTGAATCGATAATATGATCGATCGATATGAATTTTCTAAACCTTTATTATCTTATGCCAACAACTGTGTCAGACACACAATATATAATACTACATAACATTTCTCGAGGCGAAACTTCTTCCTAGCATGAATTCTATAGTTTGGCTTTGCTGTGTAAACAAACAACAGTACGAGCATGCAAAGTGTACGCCAGATGTCGCACAGCGATCATAAGCGATTCTTAGCTTGTATTCCAAAGGTTGCCAATACGAATCTCGACGATAACCGAGGTCGACCGATTCAGCACCAGGGTGTCCATCTAGCACTAAAAAGTGCGCGTACAATAGTTGATCCTTTCAAGCAACTAATAAAAGTAAGTTACAACTTACTAGAGGACGTGTGCTGCTCCTGGGCATGCGTTATAAGTAGGTCAGATAACTCGTCTTGATATTCCTGTCGTAGTAATATTGTTTTACCTGCCCTTTAATAATGAACCCTTGGTGGTTCATGGGTTCAATAAGAAGCGCGTTATGCTATGCCGCAGTTCGTAGAGAGAATTCATCCATTCAGACGTCATCATGCCGCCTATTTGGTAAAAATCTGTCCATATATTCGATTTTTTATCCTGCAGTTCTTGGTATAAAGCTTGGCATTGTATCGTAGAAGGCAATGGTATTTTTAATGGCAGTTCTGTATGGAACGGTTGTCTTCTGAGCTCATAGGTTAGTCTTGAAGGAGTGTTTTTCTGTCAGGCATAGAACTTTCTTTCAGATAAATGTCCTCTACTCTTTCTAGTGTAGTAGCTAGGTTATTCTTCGACAAGTGTTTCCAGATAATGTCTAAGGCCTATATCAATGGGATCTGTTTGTACGTAGACTTTTTCCTCTTAGCAGCATGTAAGTTATTAGGAACGCTCTGCCATCTTTTGAATATATTTGGAAGCTCGAAAATGTTAGAGAATTAAAGAGTGTCTAGCAGTGAATAGTCTTATTCCGTGATCAAGGGAAGTGTACACTCTCTGGCTGCATGCAATAACATTACTAAGGATGAATATCACATATATCAGAAGATTAATGAAAGTGTTAGTCGCTTAGCATCCAGGTTCGAGGCACTTATTTAAGGAATTACCATTTCTGTCCTTGTTGGAAGCATCAAACACTGGCCTAATCTTTGTAGTGCCACTGTCTTTCAGAACATCTCGGTGAGGCAGATAATGCATAGGTCCATCCGAAACCTCGTTTGCAACTCCCTTAATGATCCCCACATTTTCCCATTCTTGAAACACTTCATCATAATCCTGAAATTTCTGCATTCCTTGTAACTTTCTTGAAGTGCTCAACAATAGTTTCTCAGTAACTTCACGATTTGATTCCAGAGAAGTACAACTGTCAATCCAAGCGTCCAGATGCTTCTTCTCTCTTCACAGTCTTATCGAAGAACATCTTGACCTGTTGTTCCCTCTCTTCCTTTTTGATCTGCTCGCCAGGATCTTTTATACACATAGCTTCAATTTCCCACAAATTCACTACTCTTGTTGATTGAGTCAATGTAAGTAGAGTGTAAGACGAGGCAGTTGGTGAGGTGGTCTCAGAAGGGGCCATAAGTGTCCATCCCAAACAAGTTCTCAGTCACCATATGGCGAAAACTGGAAAAAATACCAAGAAAAGCAGATCTCTTTGTTCTGGGTAATTTCCGACAAAAGAGTAGCGTTACAAAAATGTTGCAAAATTTGGGCTGGGAAGACTTGGGAGAAAAAAGACAAGCTGCTCGATGGCGTGGAATTACATTAGTAGACGAATAAGTTTGAGTGGCAGCTTTAAAAGTAGTAGGGATCGGAATAACTTACCAAGGGTGATGTTCAATAAATTTCCAATTTCTTTGAAATCATTTAAGAAAAAACTAGGAAAACAACAGATAGGGAATCTGCCACCTGGGTGACTGCCCTAAATGCAGATCAGGATTGATTGATTGATTGATTGATTGATTGATTGATTGATTGATTGATTGATTGATTGATTGATTGATTGATTGATTGATTGATTGATTGATTGATTGATTGATTGATTGACCTACTAAGTACAGAGTGTACTGCGGGTTAGAGTAAGCCTTCGCCTGCAATCATTGGAGTGATAATTTAATTATTTGATTGATGATTACTCAAAGTTGGCTGAACTTAGAGACCTATCCATGTCTCACGATTCACCAACAGGTAATTCCGGAGAGAATAAAACAGAAATGAAAGAAATTGGTCCAGTAGAAAGTTCGGACGAATTTGCCAAAGCCGTTTTTAGTAAACTCTTTTAATACAGGCCTATAGAATATGTATTTATGCATCGCGCTATAGATATGATGTACATGATTCCGGCTGTCACTGGGATTGTTCCAAATGAGACCTAGGGGCCCTGAAAACCATGGAATAAACTCTCCTCTCGGTCATTTCAAACGGCCCCGTGGTGCAGGGGTAGCGTTTCTGCCTCTTACCCGGAGGCCCCGGGTTCGATTCCCGGCCAGGTCAGGGATTTTTACCTGGACGTGAGGGCTGGTTCGACGACCACTCAGCCTACGTTATTAGAATTGAGGAGCTATCTGACGGTGAAATAGCGGCCCCGGTCTAAAAAGCCAAGAATAACGGCCGAGAGGATTCGTCGTGCTGACCAGACGACACCGCGTAATCTGCAGGCCTTCGAGCTGAGCATCGGTCACTTGGTAGGCCAAGGCCCTTCAAGGGCTGTAGTGCCATGGGGTTTGGTTTGGTTTGCTCGGTCATTTTGGACATTTTCTTTTTCACACCCACTAAACACCCATCTCGATTGAGCTGGCATAGCTGTGGTTACGGCCGGTCGTTTATTCATCCGATTCCTAGATCGGGGATAATGTGGTGTCAATATTGCCATAACGGTTGGTTTAAAAAAATTGTTTTCTGGACCATCGGGCGTTACCGAGTTTTGTTCTTCGCGTCGTGAGTCTTAAAATGATCTTTGTCTCATCCATGTACGACAAATGTTAATGCGCTAAATCTAGGGAATGGATAGGCTGTTAAAATTTCTTGTAGACAGAGTTACCTGCAGACTCCTAAAAAGTCAGTATACAAAATTTGGTTCAGACTGGTGGAACTCTATGGATTTGTATAAGGAACAGACGGACATACAGACATTCTGCTTTATATATAGACTAGCAAGATACCCGTGCTTCACTACGGTGCTATACTGATATTTATAATTGAATGCTTATTGTTTTAGATATATCATCCGCCGAAATTCGCGATCTGACTCGTTTTCTGCGAGAATCCACCAAAATTCCCGATCTGACTCGTTTTCTATTAGATTAAGGCACGTTTCCTCCCATTTTTCAATCTTCTTTTCCAGCAATCGATTTCGTACTTCCCGGGCTAGGCTCAGGTATTCCTCCCGGTCAGTTGGGTCCGTAAATCTTTGCCACCTTTTCCTATAATCATTTTTAATATGGATAAAATCCTTCAGGAGATCCGGCGTGGTGTCATATTGGGTGCCTTGGCGGCATTGAACCCGCGGCCAGGCTGCATTCTTAGTCATTACCCGTCCAGGAGCCGTTTCCAGCGCGGTCCGCACATTTGACGACGGTTCGGAACATTATTATTATTATTATTATTATTATTATTATTATTATGTGTTGCTGGAATGAATGATGACAGGGAAAACCGGAGTTTCCGGAGAAAAACCTGTCCCGCCTCCGTTTTGACCAGCACGAATGTCACATGGAGTGACCGGGATTTGAACCACGGAATTCAGCTGTGAGAGGCCGGCGCGCTGCCGCCTGAGCAACGGAGGATCCTTATAAGTACATTAAGAACAGTAAAATCAATTGGTCTCAACTCCTTTTACACCCCACCGCCGTTAAGTTCATTTACCGCCACCCCCCCCCCCCCCCAAAAAATTAAAAGAAGGCGTTTTCCTTTATGTTTAAAGGAGATTCCAAACACCAATGTTCACGTCTATTACCTTCAGTTTTGAGATATAAGGATCACCATAAAAATAATTTACTTTTTTCACTTCATTTCACACAACTCCCCCCCCCCCCCTAAGTGAATTTTCCCGCAAAGAATACTTGTTTCTTTAATAGTAAAGGATCTTCTAAATACCAATTATCACGACTCTAACTTCTTCAGTTTTTGACTTATGTGTCCTTATGAAAGGAATTCAACTCCTTCACACTCCTGCCCCCCAAGATGGTTACCCCCCCCCCAAACGCGCTTTTCTTTGTTTTTAAAGGAGATCCAAATACGAATTTTCACGTCTGTAACAACTTTAGTTTTTATTAGATGTATGTATTCTCATACATAAGTTAAGTCAATTAATTTTTCAATTCTTTCACTTCCCCCCTTTATTGGATTTTCCGAGAATTCGTGTTTCTTTACCTTTAAAGCAGATTGCAAATATCAAATTTCACGTCTGTAGCATCTTCATTTTTGAGATATCAGTAGCCTAATTAAAAGAATTCAGCCGGGCTGAGTGGCTCAGACGGTTGAGGCGCTGGCCTTCTGACCCCAAATTGGCAGGTTCGATCCTGGCTCAGTCCGGTGGTATTTGAAGGTGCTCAAATACGTCAGCCTCGTGTCGGTAGATTTACTGGTACGTAAAAGAACTCCTGCGGGACGAAATTCCGGCGTCTCCGAAAACCGTAAAATAGTAGTTAGTCGGACGTAAAACAAATAACATTATTATTGTTATTAAAATAATTCAACACCATTTTCAGTCATATTTACCCCTCCCCCTCCACCCAAGTGGTATTTCCGAAAACTAAAAATACACGTTTCTTTATGTTTAATAGAGATTTTAAAAAATGCAATTTTTCACTTCTGTAACATGTTAAGTTTTTTTAGATATACTGTAAAAATTCTCATTTTAAAATTCACCCCTTTTGAATTCCCCTTAAGTGGAGTTTCCAAAAACAAATCACCTATGTATCTTTACATTTACAGGGGATTCCAAACACCCACTTTTTACGTCTTTAAACATGTTATGTTTCCAAGATATTCTGTAGATATAGTCTTTCAAAAAATTCACCCCAATTTGTCACTCCTGTTTAACCGCCATTAATTGGATTTTCCGAAAACTAAAAAATACGTTTTTCTTTATTTTTAAAGGCGATTCCATATACAAATCTTCAGCTCTGTAATATATTCCGTTTCTGAGATATATGTATCCTCATTAAAGGCATTCAACCCATTTTTCATCCTATTAGGATTTACAGGAAACAATAAAATACGTGTTCCTTTATTTTTAGAGGAGATTCTAACTACCAATTTTTACATCTGTAAATTTTAAAGTTTTAAGATGTAGACACACTCATTTTTAAAAATTCACCCCCCTTTTCACCCCCAATATTTGGATTTTCCAAAAACGAAAAAATACGTGTTTCTTTACTTTTAAAGTAGATCCCAAATACCAATTTTCGGGTCTGTAATATCTTCAGGTTCTGAAATATAAGCAGCCTCATTAAAGGCATTCAACCCATTATTCACCCTTTTACATCCTTCCTATTGGGATTTTTCGAAAACAAAAGAATACGTGTTTCTTTATTTTAAAAGGAGATTCTAAATACCAATTTTTACATCTATAAACTTTAAAAGTTTTGAGATATAGATAAACTCATTTTAAAAAAATCACCCCCTTTTCACCCCCCCCCCCATTAACTGGATTTTCCAAAAACAAAAAAATACCTGCTTCTTTATTTTTAAAGGAGATCCCAAACACCAATTTTCAGGTCTGTAATATCTTCAGGTTCTGAAATAGAAGTAGACTCATTAAAGGCATTCGACCACTTTTTCAACCTTTTCCACCCTTCCTATTGGGATTTTCCGAAAACAAAATATACGTGTTTCTTTATTTTTAAAGGAGATTCTAAATACCAATTTTCACATCTATAACCTTTAAAAGTTATGAGATATAGATACACTCATTTTAAAATATTACCCCCTTTTCACCTCCCCCTTAATTGGATTTTCCAGAAACAAAAAAGTACGTGTTTCTTTATTTTTAAAGGAGATCCCAAACACCAATTTTCAGGTCTATAATATCTTCAGTTTCTGAGATATAAGTAGCCTCATTAAAGGCATTCAACCCCTTTTCACCCCTCCTATTGCGATTTTCCGAAAACAAAGAAATATGTGTTTCCTTATTTTTAATGAAGATTCTAAATACCAATTTTTAGATCTGCAAACTTTAAAAGTTTGGAGATATAGATTCACTCATTTTAAAAATTCACCCCCTTTTCACCCTCCCATTAATTGGATTTTCCAAAAACAGAAAAATACGTGTTTCTTTATTTTTAAAAGAGATCAAAAGTACCAATTTTCAGGTCTGTAATATCCTGATTAAAGGCATTCAACCCATTTTTTTCCCTATTTTTCACCCTTTTTCACCCCTCCTATTGGGATTTTCTGAAAACAAAAAAATACGTGTTTCCTTATTTTTAAAGAAGATTCTAAATACCAAATTTTACACCTGTAAACTTTTAAAGTTTTGAGATATAGATACACTCATTTTAAAATTTCACCCCCCTTTTCACCCCCTTAGCGAAGGAATATCCAAAAATCCTCTCTTAGCGAGCACCTACATCTTAATATGAATATATCCCCAAAATTTCATTTCATTATGTCCAGTAGTTTTGGCTCGGCGATGATGAATCAGTCAGTCAGTCAGTCAGTCAGTCAGTCAGGACAAGCTATTTTATATATATAGACTAGCAAGATACCCGTGCTTCGCTACGGTATTATACTGAAATTTATAATTGAATGTTGTTTTAGATATATAATCAGCCGAAATTCGCGATCTGAATCGTTTTCTGCGGGAATCCGCCAAAATTCGCGATCTGACTCGTTTTCTAATAGATTATGGCAAGTTTCCTCCCATTTTTCAATCTTTATTTCCAGCAATCGATTTCGTACTTCCCAGGCTAGGTCCAGGTATTCCACCCTGTCAGTTGGGTCCCTAAATCTTTGCCATCTTTTCTTATAAGCATTTTTAATATGGAACAAATCCTTCAGGAGATCCGGCGTGGTGTCGTCTTGGGTGCCTTGGCGGTACTGAACCCGCGGCCCGACTGCATTCTTAGTCATTACCCGTCCAGGACCTGTTTCCACCGCGGTCCGCACATTTGACGACGGTCCAGAACATTATTATTATTATTATTATTATTATTATTATTATTATTATTATTATTATTATTATTATTATTATTATTATTATTATTATTATTATTATTATTATTATTATTATTATTATTATTATTATTATTATTATTATAGATGTTCTGGACCCCACAGCAAGATGCAAGACCGCTACTTGGCGGTAAATTACATCTGCTGCCATTGTTATTGTTGATAATGTGACCAGCACCAACGTCGCGCGTAGGCAAGCGTGCGGGATTTCTGGTGATACGAATGACATACTTCCGTACATTATTGACCTTATTATATAGGTGAACAATTGGACGGTCAATCTCATTCCTATCGTTTATTTCAAATGTGTTTAAATTTTTATTCATATGCCAGGAGAATCTACTGTAATATAAGAACGTTCTCCGAAGGAAAACTTGGCTGTTGAAAACGAACCCAGGAAAGATTAAAAAGATCGGTTTATGATCAGAATAAGTACATCGAAAATATACAGCCTGTTTCCAGTCATTCGACAGGGTCAGGAATGGAATGAATAAAGCCCCATCTAGCGGCGACAGTAGGAATTGTGCCGGCTGCCGAAGCACTCCTCTGGGGCAATGATCGATGAATGACAAATGAAATGAAATATTGGACAGTGTTGCTGGAATGAATGATGACAGGGAAAAGCGAAGTATCCCGAGAAAAACCTGTCCCGCCTCCGTTTTGTCCAGCACGAATGTCACATGGAGTGGCCGGGATTTGAACCACGGAACCCAGCTGTGAGACGCCGGCGCGCTGCCGCCTGAGCAACGGAGGCTACTTATAAGTACATTATGAACAGCAAAATCAATTGGTCTCACCTCCTTTTACACCCCACCGCCGTTAAGTTTATTTACCCCCCCCCCCCCCAAAAAAAAATTAAAAGAAGGAGTGTTTCTTTATGTTTAAAGGAGATTCCAAACCCCAGTGTTCACGTCTATTACCTTGAGTTTTGAGATATAAGTATCCCCATAAAAATAATTCGCTTTTTTTACTTCCTTTCACACTTCTCCCCCCCCCCCGCCCTTAAGTGAATGTTCCGGCAAAAAATACTTGTTTCTTTAATAGTAAAGGATCTTCTAAATAGCAATTATCACGACTCTAACTTCTTCAGTTTTTTATTTATGTGTCCTCATGAAAGGAATTCAACTCCTTTCCACTCCCGCCCCCCCCCAAGATGGTTTCCCCCATAAAACGCGTATTTCTTTGTTTTTAAAGGAGATCAAAATACCAATTTTCACGTCCGTAACAACTTTAGTTTTTATTACATGTATGTATTCTCATACAATTAAGTCAATTAATTTTAGAATTCTTTCCCCCCACCCCCTTTCATTGGATTTTCCGAGAATACGCGTTTCTTTATTTTTAAAGGAGATCCCATATACAAATTTTTAGTTCTGTAATATATTCAGTTTCTGAGATATATGTATCCTCATTAAAGGCATTCAACCCACTATTCACCCTTTTACACCCCTCCTATTGGGATTTACAGAAAACGAGAAAATACTTATTCCTTTACTTTTAAAGGAGATTCTAAATACCAATTTTTACATCTGTAAACTTTTAAAGTTTTAAGATATAGACACATTCATTTTAAAAATTCACCCCCTTTTTCACCCCCCATTATCCGGATTTTTCAAAAACGAAAATATACGTGTTTCCTTATTTTTAAAGTGGATCCCCAATACCAATTTTCAGGTCTGTAATATCTTCAGGTTCTGAAATATAAGTAGCCTCGTTAAAGGCATTCAACCTCTTTTTCACCCTTTTCCACCCTTCCTATCGGGATTTTCCGAAAACAAAAAAACGTGTTTCTTTATTTTTAAAGGAGATTCTAAATACCATATTTTACATCTATAAACTTTAAACGTTTTGAGATATAGATACACTAATTTTAAAAATTCACCCCCCTTTTCACCCCCATTATTTGGATTTTCCAAAAACAAAAAAATACGTGTTTCTTTATTTTTAAAAGAGATCAAAGGTACCAATTTTCAGGTCTGTAATATCTTCAGTTTCTGAGATATATGTATTCCCTTTAAAGGCATTCAACCCATTTTTCACCCCTTTTCACCCCTCCTATTGGGATTTTCCGAAAACAAAAAAATACGTGTTCCTTTATTTTTAATGAAGATTCTAAATACCAATTTTTACATCTCTAAACTTTAAAACTTTTGAGATATAGATGCACTCATTTTAAAAATTCACCCCCTTTTCACCCTCGCATTAATTGGATTTTCCAAAAACAAAAAATATGTGTTTCTTTATTTTTGAAAGCGATCAAAATTACCAATTTTGAGGTCTGTAATATCTTCAGTTTCAGAGATATATGTATTCTCTTTAAAGGCATTCAACACATTTTTCACCCCTCCTATTGGGATTTTCCGAAAACAAAAAAATTCTTGTTCCTTTATTTTTAATGAAGATTCTAAATACTAATTTTTACATCTCTAAACTTTAAAACTTTTGAGATATAGATGCACTCATTTTAAAAATTCACCCCCCTTTCACCCTCGCATTAATTGGATTTTCCAAAAACAAAAAAATATGTGTTTCTTTATTTTTCACAGCGATCAAAAGTACCAATTTTGAGGTCTGTAATATCTTCAGTTTCTGAGATATAAGTAGCATATCCGGATTAAAGGCATTCAACCCCTTTTTCACCCTTTTTCACCCCTCCTATTGGGATTGTCTGAAAACAAAAAAATACGTGTTTCCTTATTTTTAAAGAAGATTCTAAATACCAATTTTCACATCTGTAAACTTTTAAAGTTTTGAGATATAGACACACTCATTTTCAAATTTCAGCCCCCTTTTCACCCCCTTAGCGACGGAATATCCAAAAATCCTCTCTTAGCGAGCACCTACATCTTAATATGAATATATCCCCAAAATTTCATTTCTTTATGTCCAGTAGTTTTGGCTCGGCGATGATGAATCAGTAAGTCAGTCAGTCAGTCAGTCAGTCAGTCAGTCAGGACAAGCTACTTTATATATATAGATTATACGCTTCACATTTTTACTTCCACTGCTCCCTATATTGTCTGCATTAGAACTAAGCTCCTCGTTCAATATTTCTCTACCGTAATCTTCTCACTCACTCCGCAGCTGACCATTCAGCAGTAGATTTCCACCATTCGCCATTATGCTGTATGTAACAAAACAAAATCAAGTTTAACGCTCTCGAGTCTGTTTGGTCAGAGAGACAGCTACTTTCTGTATAATACACACTCAAACAAAAGAGAATGGTGGTTTGACAAGATGCAAAAAATAAAATAATGAAATATCCTACTATTCAATTCAGAGTCCGCAAAAAGGACTCACTTTAATCCGCTTGATATCTGTTCGTTTTATCAAGATCGTCTTTTGTCAAGCTTCTCACAATGGCGAGGTGCGATCTTCAATTGTTCCACAAGAGTAGTGCTGGGCTCTTTGCTCTCGACCAGTGATACCAATCGCAAAGGATTCTCTCTCTCACACACACATACAAAAACCAACTTAGAACAAAACAATAACAAAGAAAGAAGGACGCAGCTCTCCTTCAACCGTTATTAAAGCCACAAGTAGTGGAATGGAATGCCATTTTGTGTCCTTATCACTTAATGAAGTGTTGCATGAAATGACTGGCTGATGTTCTATATGCATGAAGCTTGGTTTAATACAAGTTTGTTTCAGAGAGTTCGGGGAGGACTAGAGTGTTGTACAACTTTGGATTATTACTCTCGTGCTACTAACTATTATACTGTACTGAAGTGAAATATCAAGAGGGTCTTGGATTAAATATAATGACTAACACTGAAACTTCTCTTGACTTACAGTGGAACTTCACTTGTAATAGGCTATGTGCTTCAAGCGACGTGCTGAAATCTGTATAAATAAAATAACAGATTGATTTATTACTTAATTTAGCACTGTCATGCATTTAGAGCTGTTCATCATCATCATCATCTGTTTACCCTCCAGGTTCGGTTTTTCCCTCGGACTTAGCGAGGGATCCCACCTCTACCGCCTCAAGGGCAGTGTCCTGGAGCTTCAAACTCTTGGTCGGGGGATACAACTGGGGAGTATGACCAGTACCTCGCCAGGCGGCCTCACCTGCTATGCTGAACAGGGGCCTTGTGGAGGGATGGGAAGATTGGAAGGGATAGGCAAGGAAGAAGGAAGGAAGCGGCCGTGGCCTTAAGTTAGGTACCATCCCGGCATTCGCCTGGAGGAGAAGTGGGAAACCACGGAAAACCACTTCCAGGATGGCTGAGGTGGGAATCGAACCCACCCATATTCAGTTGACCTCCCGAGGCTGAGTGGACCCCCGTTCCAGCCCTCGTGCCACTTTTCAAATTTCGTGGCAGAGCCGAGAATCGAACCCGGGCCTCCGGGGGTGGCAGCTAATCACGCTAACCACTACACCACAGAGGCGGACTAGAGCTGTTTCCGAATTATAAAATTATTTAAAGAGAAAAATAACTATTATTTCCGTCGTTAACGGGTTAGTGTATCTACATTTTGAGAAAATGTGTTTTCAGAATCCTGTCAGCAGTCATACCGTCTATCGGAGGTGAAGGGACAAAGTAGGTCTACAGCTCCAGTATAATAATAATAGCATAATAATAATAATAATAATAATAATAATAATAATAATAATAATAATAATAATAATAATAATAATAATAATAATAATAATAATAATAATAATAATAATACCAACAATTTGAAAACATCACCACCACAATGAAAAAGAGGAGATTGCCGTTCTACGGTCATATTAAAAGGATGGGATCGGAGAGACTCGCCAACAGGATCCTCACCTTCCAGGAGAGCAGGAAGACACAAGTCCCATGGGTAAAAGAAGTCCACCGAGATTTAGAAAAATGTGGGATCACGGCAGAAGATAACAAACAGAAAAATCTTCAGGCAGAGAGTTGCAGAGGTGAAGGACCTGGCTGATGAGAAAACGAGGAAGAATAGAGTATTCAGAGTATTCTCGGCAGAAGAACGAGCACGAGCAGGCCAACGGATGAAGGAATACTGGCGAAAAAAGGAAGGAGAAAGAACTTGAGAAAGCAATGAAGTTGCGTAATCGTAGCCCATAGATGGCTGAAACGAAAATAATAATAATAATAATAATAATAATAATAATAATAATAATAATAATAATAATAATAATAATAATAATAATAATAATAATTAAAAATACTGTGCATGTCCGCGTTTTGAAAATATCTGGAAGTACAATTTTTAAATTTCGTTCTTCTTCTTCTTCTTCTTAATCTGTTTACCCTCCAGGGTTGGTTTTTCGCTCGGACTCAGCGAGGGATCTCACCTCTACCGCCTCAAGGGCTGTGTCCTAGAGCGTGACACTTTGGGTCGGGATACAGCTGGGGAGGAGGACCAGTAACTCGCCCAGGCGACCTCACCTGCTATGCTGGACAGGGGCCTTGTAGGGGAGAGATTGGAATGGATAGACAAGGAAGAGGGAAGGAAGCGGCCATGGATTAAGTTAGGTACCATCCCGGCATTTCCCTGGAGAATTGGGAAACCACAGAAAACCACTTTGAGGTTGACTGAGATGGAAATCGAACCCACATCTTCTCAGTTGACCTCCCGAGGCTGAGGGGATCCCGTTCCAGCCCTCGTACCACTTTTAAAATTTTGTGGCAGAGCCGGGAATCAAACTCGGGCCTCCGGGGGTGACAGCTAATCACACTAACCACTACACCACAGAGGCGAACTTGAATTTCATTCACTGAACTAAATTATGCATCTGTAGTTTAAGTCTGCATTTTTATTTTAAACTAGCTCTCATTGCAGCAATAAATTATTTAAACATCTTCCTACCGATCTTGAGTTCACTTGAAGAAGTTCTGATGTCTTCAGTTAATTATGTTTTGCCGGACTGAGTCGGTGAGACGGTTGAGGCGCTGGTTTTCTCACCCTAACTTGGGAGGTTCAATCCTGGCTTAGTCCGGTGGTATTTGAAGGTCCTCAAGTACGTCAGCCTCGTGTCGGTTGATTTACTGGCACGGAAAGGAACTCTGCGGGACTAAATTCCGGCACCTCGGCGTCTCCGAAAACCGTAAAAGTAGTTAGTGTGACGTAAAACAAATGACATTATTAATTATGTTTTCTCGAATGAAATGTTTAGTCCAACTTTTCATCGCTTGTACTTTTAGTAATATTATTTATTTATTTATTTATTTATTTATTTATTTATTTATTTATTTATTTATTTATTTATTTATTTATTTATTCATTTAGTTAGTTAGTTAGTTAGTTAGTTAGTTAGTTAGTTAGTTAGTTAGTTAGTTAGTTATTTATTTATTTATTTATTTATTTATTTATTTATTTATTTATTTATTTATTTATTTATTTATTTATTTATTTATTTATTTTACAGAAATATGTCTTACAGTTGGGTGTCATCCGCAAATTTGTGTTACGATATAGCGTGACAAATTGTGCAACGCGATGTTACCTAGTAACAGTACTTTGGAAGCTGTACAGGCCATGGATCTCTATGTTATGGCCATCCATCAATACTTCATATAATGTTTTTTATTTGTTTACTAGCTTTAGTACCCGGTTTTGCTTAGTTACTTTTTTGCATGTTTACTCAGGATTTGTTTAGAATTTGCATTACGACGCACCGACACAGCTAGGTCTTATGGCGACGATGGGATAGAAAAGTGCTAGGAGTAAGAAGGTACAGCCCCAGCATTTTTCTGGTGTGAAAAACCATCTTCAGGGCTGCCGAAAGTGGGGTTCGAACCTATCTCCCGGATGCAAGCTCACAGCTGCACGTCCCTAACCGCACGGCCAACTCACCCGGTCTTACGAGTTGTATTGTCTGTTTGAAGTGAATATTTGTAGATGTCTTTATTGTGACGTTGTTTGATATTTTACGAATTCTTTCTTTCTTGTCTAAGTTTTAGTCTCGTTAAACTTTGTCGCTGTGGCAGCCCAGATTGTCTGGGAAGTACTAATACTAAGTTATAACCGCAATTTAAGCGTCGCGCTATAGATATCATGTACACGAATCCAACTGTGATTAGTGATCCCCAAAAATTATGGATACAACACTAATCTGGGTCATTTTCGACATTTTCTTTTTTTCAGCCCTTCTCAACCCCTCTACCGATGAAGCCTGAACTTCCACCTAAACAGCATCCAGAGTGTCACAATTCACCACAGCGACGGCGAAAACTGACACAAATATTGGTCGTTTTTGAACATTTTTGCATATCCCCCTCTTCTAGCGCTGCTAGGGATGTATTTATTACCCCCACAGTATTTTTTTCAGACATTAAATGATATGTTTACCAAGTTTTCTGAGAGGTATCTTGGAACATACACACATATACCTGTTATCTCGGTCAATCTGAACAGGTCCTTCTTCAGCCCCTTGTCACTCCATGCAGCTAGGGGTAAACTTGGACTTCAACGACATTCGGTGTCTCACTATTCGTCTCAGACACACCAAGAACTATCAATTCGGCACTATTTTCGATTAGTCGTATATGTCACCTCTCCCCACTCACAGCCCCAGAGGTATCTTACCACCAGTTTTCTTCTCTAGATAGTAAGTCATGGGCCTACAGTATGTGTACCAAGATTGGTTGAAATTGCTCCATTGGTTTAGGAAATGTGGAACATACACACACACATGTAGCCTATAGAGAGACAGAGATAGATAGATAATCTCCCACTTTCTTTTAACGAATAAGATGAAAGTAACTTAAGCCTCAGTCTGTAGCTATAAGATATGACACATCCTTTATTATTATAATTATTATTATTGTTGCTATTATTATACTACTCGAGTCGAAAACATACAAATTCACAGTTAATGAAAACGTCAGTTTGAAGTATTCAAGACACAACATGTGAGATCATATAACTCATGCCCAGTATTTCGCAATGTCCGGTGCACGCGGAGTGGCTTGTAGGAGATCATTATTATTAACAAATACATCGTAATTGGGAAATATCCCGGTGGCATGATAACTTAGAGTAGTGTGATAATAAAGTAAAGTTAAAACATAATTACACAACAACTCAGGGGCGGGCCTACCTTATGTACCGAAGTGCGCATTGTCTATTTGAAAAATACAATACTTTAATAATATTATTTACAATAAAATACAGAGCATTGAAAAAGACGTCAGCCAAAGAATAGGAAATCCATCAACTCCCCTCACAACCAGGTAACTAGTCGTGCGTTCTCACCGGGTGCTGTGCAGATCACAGCTCAGAGAGAATTTCTAAGCCTTTTGCTAGAAAGCAGGGACTCTGCCTTTTTCGCATGCGTGTCCAACTTTTCCGATGTGCTGTGGAAACAACAGCCAAGATCGCCAAGGCGTCACTTCACAGCGAGTCTTCGTTCGACCAGTGAGAGGCAGCACTGGTCACACTTGCATTTCGACCGAAATGAGAATGTGGCACGTGACACCCTCTTGACTCAGCGGTAGTATTTAAGAGGGCATCGCTCAAAGCGAACGGTAAAACAACGTACTGTAGAGAAAGCCATCAGTTGTTCCTGCCAGGTCTTTTAAGGCTCCCAACTTGCCTCTTCCATAACCATATTTATAAATCGAGTAACTATAAAAATTGTACTTTTTATGTTGTCAAAATAATGAAATGTTATCTGATTTTCTTTAATTACAAAATGTCTAGTTTATAAATTTCACTATAACAATATAGCATGTAACTTTGCATTACGAAGTTTCTGGTTTTATCGCAATGATTTTGTTAACATTGAGAAGTTCTACTTTTGCACGCTTACACAAAGTGTTTCTGAGTTTGTGAATGTTTTGACATTGCATGTATTATGGTGTGTTTAATTAGTTTTGTATGAGGAATGTGTTTGTTCAATATGGAAAATTCAGTGGAGAGCCTCTTGAAAACTGCCAATGTTTCTAACTAAATATTTTTAATTTCAGAGGGGGAATGGGTTACAGCACACGACTAATTTTCTGCACCAGCCGCCACTGCTACTACAATTACAACAAGAGTACAACAAGAAATTCCATGGAAAGAAAATAATACAAGAAATACTACTAGTTTAACATTCTAAATCCAGCATCATCACATACAAATTCACACACAACTTAATTATTTCCGCTTCCAATGATATAAGTTAGGTTGCAAAATCATCCTATGTTCAAGATGTCGGGCACAAAGGGTACTGAAGCATGTGGCTCATGGTTTGTTCTTGACCACATTCACACCTTGTGTCACCTGTACTTAACTCCCCACTTCTTCAAATTATCCCTGGAACTTCCCACTCCTGATTGCAGCCTGTTCAGGAACTTCCACACCAGCCAGCTTTCATTATGTTCAGGTGGTAACTTCTCAGCTGCTGGCATCCATCCGTGAAGATAAGGGGTCCCGTTCTTCCACAGCTCCAACAGTAATAAATATGCTAGGCACAAGGGCGATTGATTTTAATTATTGTGTTGATGGGGTAATAGTATCTCATGGGGAACAATATAATTGCCTAGGTGTTAATATAAAAAATGATCTTCATTGGGCTAATCGTACTAACGAGGTAGTTCAGAAATTTTACAGATCTCTTCACATAATTATGAGAATAATTAGAGATTGTAGTAAGGATGTAAAGGAGAGGGCGTATACGTCTCGGGTAAGACCGCATTTAGAGTAGGGTTCCAGTGTATGGGACCCTCACCAGGACTCCTTGATACGAGAACTAGAAACAAATCAAAGGAAAGCAGCGCGATTTGTTCTGGGTGATTTTCGACAAAGGAGTAGCGTTACTAAAATGTTGCAAACTTTGTGCTGGGAAGACTTGGAAGTAAGGAGACGAGATACTCGACTACGCTGTATGTTTCGAGCTGTCTGTGGTGAGTTGGTGTGGAATGACATAAGTAGAAGAATAAGCTTGAGCGGAGCTTTTAAAAATAGGAAAGATCATAATATGAAGGTAAAGTTGGATTCAAGTGGACAGGTTGGGGAAAATATTCATTT
Organism: Anabrus simplex; assembly: GCF_040414725.1. NCBI lineage: Eukaryota > Metazoa > Arthropoda > Insecta > Orthoptera > Tettigoniidae > Anabrus > Anabrus simplex. The sequence continues at coordinate 74,882,599 of NC_090275.1, read as the reverse complement.
ATAAGACGAGGAGTGAGTGATTGGTATAAATTATCAAGGGAAATGTTCGATAAATGTCGAAGTTCGTTGAAAATATTTAATAAAAAGCTCGGTAAATAATTAAAAATAAATCAAATATGAGGGTCCGCCTCTGTGGTGTAGTGGTTAGTGTGATTGACTGCCACCCCCGGAGGCCCTGGTTCGATTCCCGGCTCTGCCACGAAATTTGAAAAGTGGTAAAAGAGCTGGAACGGGGTCCACTCAGCCTCGGGAGGTCAACTGATCAGACGGGGGTTCGATTCCCACCTCAGCTATCCTGAAAGTGGTTTTCCGTGGTTCCCAACTTCCCCTTCTGGCAAATGCCGGGATGGCACCTAACTTAAGGCCACGGCCGCTTCCTTCCCAATTCCCTGTCTATCCCTTCCAAACTTCCCATCCCCCTACAAGGCCCCTGTTCAGCATAGCAGGTGAGGACACCTGGGCGGGGTACTGGTCATTCTTCCCAGTTGTATCCCCGACCCAGAGTCTGTAGCTCCTTGAAGCGGTAGAGGTGGGATCCGTCGCTGAGTCCGAGGGAAAAACCGACCCCAGAGTGTAAACAGATAAAGAAGAAGAATAAGTAAATATGAGGTAATCAGTTGATAGGGAATCTGCCACCTGGGCGACGGCAGATCATTGAAGATTGATTGAGAAGTATAAAATCAGTAGTCAGCTTCTGTTGCTACTTAATGCATGAAATGAAGTAACCTTTTGTAGAAGGTCGATAATTAGTGATAATAACCAGCAGTGGTAAACCTGTTTACGTAGGCACGTGCCCCTTGGTCATTCATCATGTGGGCAGGACCGGTCAGTGGTCAGCGAGCTAGTCAAGAGGGGAAGCGTGTCCTGTCGTGTGATTAATGTGTTTGCTCAGTGTATTAACAGGTCCTGCTTCTGTTCACCGATATGCAACATTAGACACTTCATTTAAAAGTTATTATAACAGAAAGCGGTTTTCACTTCAACGAGAACTCATTCACAGTTCTTATTTGATAGAAAATAACGTGTTACTGGGTGCCAGAGCGGAAAGTAGCAATTGTACCGTGTATGGTTTCTAGCATTTGAAGTCCTATACCGCCGGGCTGAGTGGCTCAGACGGTTGTGGCGCTGGCCTTCTGATCCCAGCTTGGCATGTTCGATCCTGGCGCAGTCCAGTAGTAATTGAAGGTGCTCACATACTTCAACGCGGCCAGTACCCAGTAATCGGGAGACACTGGGTTCTAATCCCACTGTCGGCAGCCCTGAAGATGGTTTTCCGTGGTTTCCCATTTTCACACCAGGCTGTAACTTAAGGCCACGGCCTATTCCTTTCCCACTCCTAGACCTTTGCTGTCCCACTGTCGCCATAAGACCTATCTGTGTCGGCGCGACGTAAAGCAACTTGTAAGAAAAGAAATACTTCATCCTCGTGGCCTTAGATTCACTGGCACGTAAAAGAACTCCTGCGGGATTAAATTCCGGCACCTCGGCGTCTCCGAAAACTGTACAAGTAGTTAGCGGGACTTAAATACAAGAGCATTATTTATTATCTATTAAGCGAGCACGCAAATTAATCATTTTATATAGTGCTCAATTTCCTTTACACAGTCTGGCTCCATGGCTAAACGATTAGCGTGCTGGCCTTTGGTCACAGGAGTCCTGGGTTCGATTCCCGGCAGGGTCGGGAATTTTAACCATAACTGGTTAATTTCGCTGGCACGGGGGCTGGGTGTATGTGTCGTCTTCATTATCATTTCATCCCCATCACGACGCGCAGGTCGCCTACGGGAGTAAAATCAAAAGACCTGCACCTGGCGAGCCGAACTTGTCCTCGGACACTCCCGGCACTAAAAGCCATACGCCATTTCATTTTTTTCTTTTACACATTGGCGTACGAAAATTGTTCTGATGGACTGCATATCCATTATGTAGCAGTCTTAAGGAGAATAATGGGTAGGAAGGGCATTGTGGGGTACGAGGTTTTGCTAGTGCAGCGAATACATATAGAGCCTAATCTTAGTTTTTACACTCTGAAGTTATGCTTAACTATGGATTAAATTACCTATGACCCGATAGAGAACTCTCACGCTATACGACAGTTGATGATCGTGTCGGGGCCGATGACCTAGACTTTGTCCGGCTCCATGGCTAATTGGTTAGCGTGCTGGCCTTTGGCGGGTCTCGGGTTCAATTCCCGGCAAGTTCGGGAATTTTAACCATCGTTGGTTAATTCCGCTTCCAAGGGGCTGGGTGTTTGTGTTGTCTTCATCATCAATTCATCCTCATCACGACGCGCACGTCACCTACGGGAGTCAAATTAAAAAATCTGCACCTGGTGACCCGAACATGTCCTGGGACACGCAGGGCACTTTAAAGCCATACGGCATTTTATTACCTAGATTTTAGGCCCTTTTAAAACAACAAGCATCATCATTATCACCATCATCATTATCACCATCATCTTTTTCCTATAACAAATATATAAATAGTAATTAGGTTTTACACTCTAAACTTATAACTTAACTATGGATTAAATTAACTATGACCCGATAGAGAACCCTCACACTATACGACAGTTCATGACACTGTCGGGGCCGATGACCTAGATTTTAGGCCCCTATAAGCAACAAGCACCGCCTGTTGCCATTTCCTGATGGATGCAGTATTTTTGTATCCGTCTCTTGGCACAGGCCAGAGCAAAGTGTAGCTCCCAGTCTCATCTATGGCTGTGACAATACGGAAGCTTCTGGGGTATGGGTGGTGCTGAGTAATGACATTTGGAGCACAACTAGTGTTTGAGTGTTATGAAAGGTGTTACTCATAGGATCAGTTGTACTGCAGTAGCGCCTTCTGGCCCAGTGAGAAAAGCAATGGCAAACTACCTCACTCCTCGTCTTACTCAGTACGCCTCATTTGGACTTTGCCATTGGTTTTTTTCGGTTTCCCTATAACTGCATAGCCTTTGGTGGTGCTATTTGAGGATCCAACCAGCCTCTGGGTTGATGACCTAACAGACAGACAAGCAACAAGCATCATCATTATCACCATCATCTTTTTCCTATAACAAATATATTAATAGTCTTACTTTTTACACTCTAAAGTTAACTATGGATTAAATTAACTATGACCTGATAGAGAACTCTCATGCTATATGACGGTTGATGCCCCTGTCGGGGCCGATGACTTCGATTTTAGGCCCTGTTAAACAACAAACATCATCATATCATCTTTTTCGTATAACAAATATGATTGTCGGTAGTCTTCCTTTTTACAAAGTTATACTTAACTATGGATTAAAGTAACTACGACCCGATAGAGAACTCTCTGCTATACGATGTTTGATAACGCTGTCGGGGCCGATGATCTAGATGTTTGGCCCCTTCGAGCAGCAGCAACAACAACAACAATAATCATCATCAGAACGCTGGAAATATATTCATCTGAACAAAGGATATATTTCGATAAACATTCTACGATGAAATAAGCTATCTCTACATTGCATTAGATAAAATGTACTAACCAACGCTCTAAAAATATGCCGAGTCTGTTGGTATGCCTGGAAAAATACTTTCCCTTAAGTTTGTTTCTCACAGCAAGGCCTTTTCGCACAGAAAAGCATAGCAAGCAAGTAACTAGTATCCAAGCCATTCTCCTGTACAGCTCCGAGCTAGTTCAGCAGCTTGTTTAATTCAGCTAACTTCTACAATTAGTATTAAATTATGGTGCCTTCAAACTTGAGAAAGCCGTACGTGTATGTGGTTGAGGGCTGAAGGCCCCCCCCCCCCCACCTCCATCCGCCCGTCAGCGATCAAAGACTAGCGAGGGAGACAGAGAATAGGAGTAACTTCAATCATTACCACTAGGCTATACAAAGCAGCACCAGCGCCTGCTCGCTCTTGTTGCATGCGGTTTACGTTATTCCTTTGTTAAAGAGTAACTCCCTTTGTCTCCGCAGCGCTAGAGTCTTCCTTCTCTACTACTACTAAAGCTTTGGCTGGCTTTTCAGGGGTTTCAGCTGTGGGGGTGTGTGTGTGTGTTGGCTCCCAAAAGCTTTCTCCACCCACTACTTCGCCCTCCAATGTAATTGTGTTGCTGGTTTCCGTACCGTTCACTAGCATACAGACATCAGAGATCACGACCGCCTTGATTCTCTTCTCTTCTCCCTTCCCTTAATATTCCAACTCCGGTTTTATTCACTTCTACGTTTAACCCCCACCTTTGAAAAATATTGGGAGTGCCCTGAAAGACAGATAATTTGCTGTATTAAATTACAGATATAGTATTTCACAATTTCCATAAAAGATGCAGACAATCAAATAGACTTATCGAACCCAGAAATAACTAAAATGGAACATTTGCGGCACGTAACACTGAAAAACACTTATAGACTATGTAAGGTTCGGATGTTAAGGAAAAATCATATTTCTTTTCTGATGTAATTTTACCAGAAATCTAAAGACTAACTGTGAATGATGAGTCCCTGACCCCGTTTAAAGCAATTTTAATGCATATTTCGGTCATTTTTATTGCTATGGTCACATTTTGCTCTTTTTACCAAGTGTATAGGCCTATATAAGTTTTTTCCAGGTTTTGTGGTAAAGAAACGCGTAATTTTCAAGGGAAATTCATTTTTTTTTGTTTATTCAAAATAATGGCCAACGGCTTCTACACACGTCGACCATCTTTCAGGTAAGTTATGAATACCATGCCAGAAAAATGCTCGTCTTTTGCGGTAAGCAATTTTCCAACTTCCTCGACATTGCTGAAGTGCTGCTCTGCGAGCGCGTGTCTCATTGATGCGAAGAGGTGATAGTCAGATGGCGCCAGGTCGGGGCAGTACGGAAGGATGTCCCATCGAAGCGATTTCAAGGTGTTTTTCACTGGTTTTGCTGTGTGAGACGGCGCATTCTCGTGTAACAAAATCACTTTGCCATGTCTTCTGGTCCATTCCGGTCGTCTTTCGATCAATACGAGATTTAAATTAATCATTTGTTGGCGATAGAGTTGTGGACTAACGGTTTCGCCCGGCTTCAAGAGTCTTCGCACTTTTGTGGTCTATTCCTTTCACATTGAAATCACCACGTTGAAATGGTCGAAACCATGTCTTACATGTTCTAATCAATGGAGCGTGTTCACCATATGTTTCTGCTAGCAAATGATGACTTTCCACAGCCTTTTTTTTCCTTTTTATTATATAAGGAAAGCAATGCGTGCCGCAAATGTTCTTTTTCAGGCACAAACGTTGAAATGATCACTGAACGATACAACACAAGAGCTAGTGTTTTGCGGACTCAACTTGTCATCATCATCATCATCATCAGTCGGTTACTCATTGCTGAGCTTCGTGACCTCATTCCTTCACTTCATTAGTAACTTCATCCTTAAGGAGATTTTTCCATCCTGAGCGGTCTTCAGCTCTTCTTAAATTATTCTTTGCTTGGCCTAACCATCTACTTGTTGTTCTGCCTTTTGGTCTGGTGCTTTCAATTTTACGTTGCAGAATGGTCTTTTCTAAATTGTCTCCTTCTCTCCTCAAAATGTATCCCAGGAACTGGAGGTAAGATAAACGTTTTGGGATGCTGAAAAATGAAAACCTACAACCTGTTTTCCAGTCATTGACCGGGTCAGGGATGTGACGAATGAAACATATATAGGCTGTTATTACAATGGGGTCGCCACTCCCAAGGTGATTTATTAATGAGTGATAAATGCTATGAAATGATAATGGAGAGTGTTGCTGGAATGAAAGATGACAGGGAAAACCGGAGTACCCGGAGAAAAACCTGCCCCTCCTCCGCTTTATCCAGCACATATCTCACATAGAGTGACCGGGATTTGAACCACGGTATCCAGCGGTGAGAGACCGACGCGCTGCCGTATGAGCCGGAGGCACACTTGGGATGCTGAGTTCTTCTATAATGGAGGCATTTGTTCTTCTTTCTGTCCATAGTATACGGAGCATTCTCCGCCAACACCACATCTCAAAGGCATCTATTCGATTATTGTCACTAGCCTTCACAGTCCAGGTCTCACAACCGTACAGGAAAACAGAAAACACCAGTGATTCCGCCAATCGTATTGTTAGTTATTGTCAGTCAAACAAAAAAGTGACGTATGTGTCAAATTTATTCACTGCGTACTGTTCGCTGGCGCCATCTCTTAGTGAAACCGGAAAATACTTATGCATACACCTGGTAGTGATATAAGGGCGTATTGGGTTATATTTTGAACATTTTTTTGTAAGTTGAAGCAGTGTTTTTAGTAAGTTAAGGTACATGTTATTTGTGTAAATTTTCAAACACAGAATTTCAAAATACTGTAGTAGAAGAATTTTTCTTTCTTTTCCCGATGAAGATAGGTAGCGGGTTTAGAAAACATGATCCCGAGAAAGAGGTGCTGAACGAACGTAGGCCGACAGATTCGATAAAAGCATGCTAATAGTTCATTTTTGGTTCCTTTTTTTAGGAAAACAGAATGATACTGAATACTGAATGAAGTATAAGGTTTTAATTTGCCTAATACAGCTCTGTCGGTCTACATGATTAGACTAAATGTATCTAGTATATTATCACTAATCATTTTTTGACATGTTCAAAGTTAGTAATACTTCAATACTTGCAAAGCAGCCCCCCTTATCCAACATAGAAATCACCTACAACAAATCACCCCCAGGCTATGCAAAAGCCCAAATCAAAACACATCTAATAAGACAGTGGAACAAACCTCTAGACATCAAATACAAAAGTGTCTGTCATAAAAGAATTACTTTCTCCAGACACACAGTATACGCATAGCCTAATCTACAGTATTGCAAAACATTAGTGCCCGAATTCATTCTCATTCAGTGTCTCTCCGGCTATGGAAAGTTTGAATGATACTTTGAACGCTTCAAAATTAACATTTGGCGATTACAAGTGCTTTCGTGGATCTTCAAAAACAGTGGATCATTTACTGTTTGACTGTGCTGATGTTTGGAAGGACAAGGTTTGAACTTGAGTGTCACCTAAACAATTTTAATGTGGAACTTTCAAAGCCATTATACCACCTGTTTAGGAAATCCTGCTTCTACAAACAGTTCTTTAAGTTCATTCGCCACATCTTCAACAATTTAGTTTCCTAATTTTGTGTCAAGGACCAATAATTTTAAAAAATGATCAAAACTATAACCCTAATATACTCATGTACAATACGGTAAAAACTGTCAGGATATTTAATTAATAAATACTTGCAAACTATCCTTAAAATGCTTAAGTTATATTTTACCCCTTTTAGGTCACATTTAGCTAGACTTTAGACCGTATTTAGCTAGTTTTATATCATATTTAGGTAGGATTAGGTCACATGTAGCTAGTTTCAGATCATATTTAGCTAGTTTGAGGTCACATTTATTTGGTTTTAGGTCATACTACAAGATACCCGTGCTTCGCTACGGTATTATACTGAAATTTATAAGTGAATGCTTAAAATTTTATATATAATCCACCAAAATTCGCGATCCGACGGCAAAGTTCCTCCCATTTTTCAATCTTTCTTTCCAGCAATCGATTTCGTACTTGCCGGGCTAGCTCCAGGTATTCCGCCCGTTCAGTTGGGTCCCTAAATCTTTGCCATCTTTTCCTATAAGCATTTTAATATGGATCAAATCCTTGAGGATATCCGGCGTGGTGTCGTCTTTGGTGCCTTGGAGGTACTGAACCCGCGGCCGGACTGCATTCGTAGTCATTACCCGGCCAGGACCCTTTGCTAGTATGGTCCGCACATTTTAACGACGGTCCAGAAAATTATTATTATTATTATTATTATTATTATTATTATTATTATTATTATTATTATTATTATTATTATTATTATTATTATTATTATTATTGGACCCCGCAGCAACATGCAAAACTGCAACTTCGCGGTAAATTATAGGCCTATATGTTGCAACTGTCATTGTTGACAATGTGACTAGCACCACTGTCGCGCGTAGGCAAGTGCGCGGGACTTCTGGCGATACGAATGATATAGGCTACTTCTGTGCATTATTGACCTTATTATAGAGGTGAACAATTGCACGGTCAATATCATTCCTATCGTTTATTTCAAATGTGCTTAAATTTTTATTCATATGCCAGGAGAATCTACTGTTATCTAACTTTAAGTTCTCCAAAGGAAAAGATGGCTCTTGAAATAGAACCCAGGAAAGATTAAAAATGATCGCTTTATGATCAGAATCAAGTACATTGTGAACAGCAGAATCAATTGGTCTTAACTACTTCTTCACCCCACCGTCGTTGATTCCCCGCCCCCTCAAAAGAAGGCGTATTTCTTTATGTTTAAGGAAATTCCAAATAACAATGTTCACGTCTGTTACCTTTATTTTTGAGATATAAGTATCGCCATAAAAATAATTCACATCTTTTCACTTCCTTTCACAACCCCCCACCCCCTTAAGTGAATTTCTCAGAAAAATAATTGTTTCTTTATTAGTAAAGGATCTTCTAAATACCAATTATCACGACTGTAACATCTTCAGTTTTGTAGATATGTGTTCTCATAAAAGGAAAACTCCTTTTCACCCCCGCCCCCCAACATGATTTTCCCCCAAAACTGCATTTTTCTTTGTTTTTAAAGGAAAATCAAAATACCACTTTTCACGTCTGTAACAACTTTAGTTTTTATTAGATGTAAGTATCCTCATACAATTAATTCAATTAATTTTTCAATTCTTTCACCCCACCCCCTTCATTGGATTTTCCGAAATCAAAGGAATACGCGTTTATTTACTTTTAAAGCAGATTCCAAATACCAATTTTCACGTGTGCAACATTTTTCGTTTTTGAGATAATGGTATCTTCATACAAATAATTCAACAAATTTTTCAATTCTCCTCCGCCCCCTTTAAGTATTTCCGAAAACAAAAAATACGTGTTTCTTTATTTTGAAATGAGATTCCAAATACCAAATTTCACGTCTGTAACATCTTCAGTTTTCGAGATATCAGTATCCAAATAAAAATAATTCAACCCCATTTTCAGTCATTTTTACCCCCACCCAAGTGGTTTTTCCGAAAACAAAAATACACGTTTCTTTATTTTGAATGGAAATAAAAATAACTATTTTCACTTCTGTAACATGTTAAGTTTTTAGATATACTGTAGACATGCTCACTTTAAAATTTCACCCCCTTTTTAGTTCCTCCTTGAGTGGAGTTTCCGAAAACAAATCACCCATGTTTCTTCACTTTCACAGGAAATTACAAATAGCAGCTTTTACGTCTGTAACATTTTATGTTTCTGAGATATACTGTAGATATATGTAGATATAGTCTTTCTAAAAATTCACCCCATTTGTCACTCCTGTTTAACCCCCATTAATTGGATTTTCGAAAAGAAAAATACGTGTTCGTTTATTTTTAAAAGATGTTCCAAATACCAATTTTCAGGTCTGCAATATCTTCAGTTTCTGAGATATATGTATCCTCATTAAAGGCATTCAACCCGTTTTTCACCTCCTCCGAGTGGGATTTTCCGAAAACAAAATATACGTGTTTCTTTATTTTCGAAGGAGATTATAATTACCAATTTTTACATCTGTAAACTTTTAAAGTTTTGAGATATAGATAAACTCATTATAAAAATTCCCCCTTTTCACCGCCTTAGCGACGGAATATCCGAAAATCTCCCTTAGCGAGCATGTACATTATAATATAAATGAATCCTCAAAATTTCATTTCTTTATGTCCAGTAGTTTTGGCTCAGCGATGATGAATCAGTCAGTCAGTCAGTCAGTCAGTCAGTCAGGACATGTTATTTTATATACAGGGATTTTGCTAGTTTTGAGATCATATTTAGCTAGATTTTAGACTATATTTAGCTAGTTTTAGGTCATATTTAGGTAGTATTAGATCATATTTTTAGATCACATTTAGCTAGTTTAGATCACATTTAGCTAATTTGGGACATTTAGCTGGTTTTAGATAATGTTTAGCTAGTTTAGGTCATGTTTAGCTAGTTGTATACCATTTTAGCTAGTTTTGGGCCATATTTTTATATGTTTAGGTCATATTCAGCTAGTTTTAGAACATGTTTAGTTATGTTTAGGTCATATATAACCAGTTTAGGTCATATTTAGCTAGTTTTATGTCATTTTAGCTAGTTTAGGTCATATTTTGATATGTTTAGGCCATATTCAGCTAGTTTAGGACATATTTAGTTTTGTTTAGGCCATATTTAGCTCGTTTTAGAACATATGTAGTTGTGTTTAGGTCATATTTAGCTAGTTTAAGACATATTTAGTTATGTTTAGGTCAATTTAGCTAGTTTTAGAACATATTTAGTTATGTTTAGGTCATATTGAGATAGTTGGGTAATATTTAGCTAGTTTCAGGACATTTTAGATATGTTAATGTCATATTTATCTAGTGTTAGAACATATTTAGTTATGTTTAGGTCATATTGAGATAGTTTAGGCAATATTTAGCTAGTTTTAGGACATATTTAGTTATGTTTAGGTCATATTTAGCTATTTAGGTGATATTAACTAGTTTTAGAACAAATTTAAATATGTTTAGGTCATAATTAGTTAGTTTTAGGACATATTTCGTTATGTTTAGGTAATATTTGGCTAGTTTTAGAACATATGTAGTTATGTTTGGGTCATATTTAGCTAGTTAGGGTAATATTTAGCTAGTTTTAGGACACCTTTAGCTAGGTTTGATGTCATATTTAGCTAGTTTTACGGCATATTTTCTTACATATTTTTTGCTTCTTTAAGACCCTACTTATATAAATAGTGTGTGATATACAGGATAGCCTATCCTTAAATGAAGTCCGGATTTCTGAAGTTAAAAATTTTAACGAATTAAAAAATTAAGAATAATGTGTTATACATGGTTTGAAAGGTAATATTGTCAAGTGATTTTATAGTTTGGTACATTTGTGACACGACATACATTCAAACTGTAACGATCTCTTGCCACGTCTTGGCCAGTATGTCTAGGTGATGGTTGCCGCAGAAGGGACGATCATATTGCACCCATAAGCGAATTTGCCTAATTTAATTCATAATTAAATTGAATATTTCACATATGAGATACCACAGTGAGGCTGTGAAACTAGCAGTCACAAAGGAAATTTCTGGCGCCAGCCTGACGGCGAGAGAATCCATGGAACTTTTCTCTAGACACGACCAGATTGTAAACCACCCTTCAAATAAATTTTATGACACCGCCGGGGAGTGGTCACTTGCTGTCCGCTCTCACGAGGAAAGCACGCGGTGAAGCCTGACCTATTTAGCTAGGACAATAGAGGACCAACGACTGTAACCGCCAATTCGTGGGAAGAAGCGGATGCACCACGTTTGGAAGAGCGCGAAAGTCTCAGCCAATCAGAATATTCTAAATTTGAATGAGCTGTCATACCGGGAGATCTACTAACAGTATCTCGTGATCTGAAGCCCGAGGTGGTAGTGAAAAAACAGTGTCCTAACTGCTTTATAATATTTGGTGAATTATCAGTGTCAATCCGTGGTTAATCAGTGCCTAATTAATAAAATTCAACTTCAAACGGAGGAGGAATGGGACCCGGAATGAGGAGTCAGCATGGCGGAACGAGGCCATCCCCCGGAAGAAAATAACACCAGGGACGCGCATCATCGTGTGGATTATCCTATGATCATTTCCCACGGCGCAATATCACATGTGAGTCGGACAGAATTTAGGAAGTTTTGAGTACAAATTGTGAAAACCATAACCTACGGATGTACGAGAAAGCGCTCCCAAGGACTAGATCATTACGCCACATCCCTTCCACGGAACTATTTTCCAGGTGGTGGGAGAAATTTTTATAAAAACCCAGCGACCACAGGGTCGAACTCTCAGTTACTTCTCAGTGTGAATCAACTCTCAGTTACTTCTCAGTGTGAATCAACTCTCAGTTACTTCTCAGTGTGAATCAACTCTCAGTTACTTCTCAGTGTGAATCAACTCTCAGTCACCTCAGTGTTTTGAGTCTTACTCAGTCATTCCAAGTTCGCAGTCGTTCTCAGTGTTTTCTATTTCTCAGTTATTGTCTTGAGTACTTTTAGTGATACTTCAGTATTCTCAGTGAATCTACGTTTTGACAGAGTGACAGAGTGTGTCAGCATAATGCATTTTTAGTCAGTTTTATTTTGGCTGGTAAGAAAGCGATTAGACACTTGGAGGCATTTTTTTAGAAAGCCTGGTATTATTTTACTTGGGAGAATATGCATTTCAGGAAATGAACACTTTCACAGACATTTACTGTAAAGGCAGGGAGTGCAGGCAAGAATTACACTCTAAACTTAAATGAGCTCACATTACTAGTCGAGGGAAACAAGTCCATGTTTTCCAGCATAGACATAACAACATTTCTAACCAGCGGGGAGCGTTATTTGTGAGATCAGTATAAAATTTTCTCCACAACAGAAACTGTATATTTAGCTTGTTTCTACCATTCAATAAACTGTTTGGCAAGCGAGATGTTATGGGCAGAAACTAGTAAGACAGCCGGGAAGGTGTTTGACTTTCTTCAATGCAGACCGCAATAGCAAAAACTTGACGGAACAGTTATGCCCCAGTAGGGTTAATGTACTATAAGCTGTAAGGTAAACAAAGCTGAGGGATCGGCGACCAGGCCACCAGGTGATCTTGCAGGTAGATAGCGAGGAGACCATCCGTCTACACAACAGGCAGTGGCATTTCTTCTAAACTTTCACTGGAGTGAGAGAAATACGAGTGTTTTATGCTAAGAATAATCGTGTGTCACGGCATGGCAAGAATGTGTCAAATTTGCGTGTGTATAAATTTGGAATACTACATCAGCTTGAAGATGGAATTCTAATTTCACCATGACGGGGGCCGGTGGGTGAACCGACCTGCTTCCTCCACCATCAGGTATGAGCATCATTATAATGTAAATAATATGTAGGACCGTGGCAAAATCGATGATCAGTGTAGTTTAGAGTACTAAGTAGGGTTGTAAATAATTCACAGTTTTATAATTCTGATAATAATAATAATAATAATAATAATAATTATAATAATAATAATAATAATAATAATGTTTCTGTTGCACTTTCAGATAGGCTTATTTTGTGCGCTTTGGCTAAGTAGATGTTTGTTTGCGTGTATTTTATGGTTGATTTTCTGTAGTATGTCATTCTGACAGTTAGGCAGCTATGATTTTGATCTACGAGTGTAATGTCAGTTTATTATTATTATTTCATCATGATTTTAGATCGATGGTTTTTGAGTTATATTTGTCTTTTGTTGGAGCTGTGATGTTATGGACACCGCCGCGATGATTTTCAAGGTTTACATTTTTTTTTTCACTATTTTGCGCATTTCAGAGTGTTTTATGTTGCGGAATCATCCTTCAGATGACCGTTTTCGATTTGTTTTTATCCCGCGTATTTTTGCGACGATTTTTGGGTAGACGCGAATATTTATTTGCTGTAGTTGCGGTTGCGCACGTTTCAACATTTGTGTTTTGAGAGGCAATCTCGTCACTTGTTTTTTTTTATATAGTAACTATGAGAGCCATTGATGAGTCAGCTCTGTGATTTTTGTGATGTGTTAACAGTGAATGATCGAGAGATTCGAGCTAGATGATGAATATCCCTGATGATCTACGTTGATGATGGAAACATGATATTTGAACCATGTCTTGAATTTACATAAGAAGTCGTAATGTGCACGACAGATATTTTGCCCGCCGGATACGAGCGAGGTTGTACTGTGAGAATATGAATAATAATGACGTCGCGAATAAGTGAATAAATAAGAATTGTGGAATGAAGAATTTAACCACGTGCGTTAAATGTGTTACGACATGGGTTATGATACTACAGGCAGGAGCCTGTATTTGTTTAAATAATTCCAGGGAGAATAGATGCTCGACAAATAATGCTAGCCAGTGTACAATGTGAACAGAGAGACGAATCAATGTGTTTTGAATATTTATGTAGAATCACGGATTGACGTGAAATAACAGTAATTTTTCCATCAAGGTTAAATAATTTTATGTCCAGACATTTGTCGTCTGAAATTTGGGATTGCCGTCAAATTCGCAATATTTTGCTATTCGCAGCGGGGTATATTTTTCTGGTAACTCCGTGTTTGTTTTTGCGCATTTCTATCCTTATTTAATTTTCCAATAGGCCGCGATGGTGGGATCCAGTTGTTTATTTGTTTTCCTTTCTGATTGTACTTTTACCGTATATTTGTAGGACGCAAGCGTATGTGAATTATTTATGTTTTATTTGTTATAGATAGATCAGTGCAGCTAGGCTAGTTTGTTTTGATTTCTGTATTTTATCGGAGCAGTGTTTCTCCGTTAATTAAAGTAATGATGTAAATACCATTTCAGATGTTAGGTTTATTGGGTCATCGATTATGTCACCGTCGAAATAGTGATGGTATGCTCATACCAGGCATATAAGTAATTACCAAACTTTCTTTTAAAATCCACTACATTTTTATTTGGGAATGAAGCGATCTTTAAATGAACCAATTGTATAAAACTGCCGCAATAAATGGTAAATAAGATGGTATCTGCCTCCATCTAGTGGTGATACCACAAATATGAATTAATGATGAAATGCAGTTAGCGGCAAAGTCAATAGAAATTTTAATGTACAAGGATCGCTATCATTCGATAATGTTAACATCAGGCACTTGGCCTAAATTTCTGCTTATATTTTAGAAGTCCAGTCTATCACAGACACGTAAATGAAGAGTAAATTTTAAATGAGTGGTTGGATACACTCAGAGTGATGTGTCAATATTTGATTTTGTTTAACCAGGAGGTATTTGAATAAGACGATGGTCATGTAGGAAATGAAGTGATGTTCATGGTTGTTTTGTTCTGTTTTCTAAGAACTATTTCCTTAAGTGATACACTTGCTCAATGCAGTCCAAGATTATGTAAATTTGGGTATTTTTCCCAAATGAGTCATGTGATAAACATTTATAACTCTTATAAGTCAGTGGATTGATCGACGTAACAGAATTTAATTTACTTTGTTGTGAGTCAACTATGTTAAAGTTAGTAATTTGAATATTTGAGAGACAGTTTCTCTGTTATGTAATTTTGTATTTCAAGTAGGTGGTTTTTCTGACCAGAGTTTTAACGGAGTCATTTTATTCAACTTGAAGACAGTGTCAAGATAGTCTGGAATATTTAATTAAGGTGTTTGACCTTCAGTCAGTTTATTCAGGCAGTTATGATTATTTTGGAAGGCAGACCTTCAATCTTTAATATTTTATTAGTCATTTATTTTCATTTAGTTTACACTTTTCACTAGTTCAATTTACGTTCAGCATTTTATTTGAATAAATTAGTCTTTTATTTTAAACTTTAATTCAGTCTTGGGTACCGTCATTTTAGTTAGTTTACCCCCTTCTTTTCATTCCCTCACTCCTCAATCAGCAGGTGGCCTCACCGGGGATATCGAACGGGCACGACTGAGAATGAAGAGTCTACATGCAGCGGTGAGTATGTGTTATATGTCATTTATTACAGGAGCAGCCGGCGCATAGAAGAGAGAAGAGATCACCGCATTTGGTGCCTTAGAAGGGCACAGGGGCCGGAGTGAGGAGTGAAAAGCGTGTCGCCCACCTTTAGGGGCTAGTTTGCTTATCCCCGGGACTTTGCACTTTACATTTATTTATTTTGTACCCAGACTAACAGCCATGAACATAGATTTACTGAGTGTTGATAAATATGAATGCTGTGATAGTACTGTTTGACAAGTAGTGGTATTAATTATAAATGATATGTTTTGTATGATTTTATCCAAATTTAGGATAAAATTGTTTTGTATTGGTGATTACTGTGTCTTGCATGTGATGGAAGTATGTTGGGGAACCTGAAGGTCTCAGTCGTATTCTCTCAGCATATAAAATGTCGATTAGCCAGGAGCAGTGGGACAGGTTGATTAAAACCATTAACGATTTAAGTGTAACAACTAGTGAGTTGAAATCAAGTCAGGCCGAACTATCGAATAAGATCGAAAGTAGCCAAACAGAATTAGCTGACGAACTGAAATCCAGTCAGGCTGAACTTGTAAACAAAGTAGAGAGTAGCCAGGCCGAATTAGCTAACGAGCTAAAAAACACACAAGGCGAATTGAAATCCAGCCAGGTAGAACTTGTAAATAAGATTGAGAGTAGCCAAGCCGAACTTGCGAATAAAGTAGAGGCAGTACACGGGCAGGTCTTGGAAGAATTTAAACAGTATGAAATAAAACTCGAGGAGAAGTTCATAAAAAGTCAGGTCGAATTGAAAAAAGAGTTACGGGAAAACCAGGATAAACTCATGCAGGCGTGTAATGCAAACAGGCAAGAGACGATGGAAGAAATAAAGAAGTTAGCCGATGCACAAGTACAAATACAAGAGCAGTTAGACAGCCACAGCGCGACTGTTGAGGAAAGTATGAGGGAAACCAGGGAAATGGTGCAAGATCAAGGCAAGGACTTAGCTCGAGGTATGATACTCTTGGAGGAGCGGATAGATAAAATTGAGGACGAGAATAGGAAAGAAATGGATAGAGTATGCGTACAGATCGGAGAGACGCAGGAGAAAACGAGCCACGAAATCATGACCTTAAAGTCGGAGACCCAGGATATTACCAAGAGGTTAACCGAACTGTCAGAAAAGATCGCGGAAACTGAGGGTGCGATTACACTCAGCGAGCAGTCAGTAAGACAGGAAGTTAACGAGGTCATAGAGGGAAAAATCCAGGCAATTAAGACCCAGAGCGAAAACTTGTCGACCTTGGTTAAAATGCTAGTCGACAGACAAGCCGAGTCCCAGGTAGCCAGAGAGATTAGGATACAGCCGCAACATGAGCCGACACAGACCGAGCCGATAACCCAAATATTTAACATGGAGAGGACAATGCCCGAAAGTACGCAAAGAACTGAAGCTTCCACGCAAATCATAAACATCGTGCGTACGAGTGACGATCAGCCGAAGAAATTCAGTGGAACGTCACAAATAACACCAAAAGTCTATCTTAGGGAGTTGAAACAATATTTCCAAGACATTAAAGCCCCTGAAGAAAAGAAACTACGCATAGTAGAAAAATATCTCGAAGGACAGGCGAAGACCTGGTACTACGGTTTCGTAGATACTTTTAAGACGTTCGCAGATTTCGAGAAGGCTTTTCTCGAAAGGTACTGGTCCTTATCCACACAACAAGCACTCCGAATGGACTTGTACACTCGCAAGTACATGTCGACACAGCCCACACGATACTTAGACTTCTTTCTAACACAGCTCGTCAAACTGAGACAGTTAGATTCTCCAGTATCTGACGCAGAGATCGTTCAGACGATAATCAAACAATTTCCGTCGGACGTGCAGAGAATGCTCATTACAGCGAGGGTCGATGATCCAACCCAAGTTGAGGCTATTCTAAGGGAGCTAGACGCTACATCCACTAATAATGTACCGCAGAGAGTGACCAGGCAAACGCAGGAACATAGGGCTTACCTAGCTAATGCCACCAATGAAAATGTACGAGGCAATGCGCAGGTAAACGGCCCGAATTCAGGCGCTGTATCGCGGCGAGATACGAACACGAGACGCCAGGAGGAAGAAATCCAACGTCCGTGGTTTAGAAAACCTAACTACCCAGACAGGCGACCGCGCTACCAAGACAGGCAGCCGTACCAAAGGAGGTACCTCTCACGTGACAGAAGGCGATGGGAAGAGCGAGGAAGAGACAGGCCTTACTATCACGATCCTGAAAGGAGATGGAATGAGAGAAGGAATTACCAGCGAGATAGGAACTCGGACCCGAGGTATCAAGAGGGGCGCCGATACATCAATGACCTGAGTAACAAACAGCAGCGCGATCAGTGGAAGCAGGCGATCGAATCCCAAGACATGAACCCGGACATCACGGGGGCCGAAAGCCTCGAGTTCCAGCAAACAAGAAGGAGAGGAAGCGAGGACCGCAGACCACTCAATCCGAACGCACCGACGTACGAGGGGACCGGTGCTAGAAAAAAAAAAACTTCAATTTCGAATTAGTAGCTCCAGTAGACACTGACTCAGCCACAAATTTTACCATTGAGAATGAAGAGTGGGAAGTAGCGAAGGTGGATTCATGGATAGCGCAGCCTGAGGACTTATTAAGTGATGAATTCAAGCAGGAGAGCCCACAAATTTTACCTCTACCTGTGATTAAGGTCAAAATTAATGAAACAAGCATTTTAGGACTTTTAGATACTGGTGCGAGTATCAGCATTGTTTCGAGGAATCTGTTTAATGATTTGAAAGAGAGAATGAGCCTACCTGAGATCCCGGTCTCGACAGTAAAAATAAAAGGGATCGTCCCAGACAGGGTGACTACCTGTAAGTCCCAGACATACCTGGAAATGACAATAGGGAGCTCAACCTACAGTCATACATTCATCATAATGGCTAGAGTTAACTATAACGTAATTCTTGGAGCTGATTTTCTAAGGGATACACATGCCGTCATTGACCTTGCAGGGGGCGTGGTGAGATTCCGAAGGAATGGAGGACATGACAAGGTGGCAATAAATCCGGAAACTGATGAGGACGAAGCAGATGACAGTACTGACGGAGACTTCCACGATATCTTAGGAGCCGAGCATGCGGATGAACAGTTAAATATTTTGGACCATGAGGGGATTTTTACCGACATTTTTATGGTTGATACTGCAGAAGATATTGAAAATTTAATCAATGACAAGGTTGCAGAGTTTAAAGGAACGAAAGCACAAAAAGATCAATTAAGAGCCTTCTTAATTGAACATCAGGCCGTGTTCGATTCCAAGGTAGGCCTTATCCCTAATTTTACCTATGTTTTCAATGTTTTGGACTGGGAGCCATACAAACGTAAGCCGTATCCAGTGCCGGAGAAATACCACGAGGAGGTCAAACAAATTATCAAACAAATGGAAGAAAACGGGATCATCTCGAAGCGACCTACCCCGTACGTGAACAGCCTTGTCATAGTAAAGAAAGCCGACAATTCCCTGAGGCTGTGCCTCGACGCTCGTCAATTAAACTCCAAATTAATCCCGGAGAATGATCAAGCCATGCCTATTAAGGACGCAATTCGTCGATTTAGAGACATGGAAGTTTTTACAGGTGTAGACCTGACCAGTTCTTTTCACCATATCCTTCTGCATGATAAGTCGAAGTTACTAACAGGGTTTATGTTTGATCAACAGACCTATGTCTTTGAAAGACTTCCGTTCGGGACGCGCAACTCTTCCAGCGCTCTCATACGGGCACTTGACAGGAACCTAACAGACGAAGTCAAAGCAGTTACTACTTTGTACATCGATGACATGATAATTGGGACTAAAACCTTTGAAGAAAACCTCCAAAATTTAAGTAAACTGTTTAAAAACCTTATAGAAACTGGATTCAAGGTGAATATCAAGAAATCACACTTCTGTCAGCCGGAAATCCTATTCCTAGGACACGTGATAGACGGCAAGGGAATCCGACCAAATCCGGTAAAATTAGAAGCGATAAGTAACTTCCCTAGGCCTACCAAGGTGAAACATATTCGACAATTCCTTGGTATGTGTCAATTCTTTAGAGAACACTGTAAAAATTTCACCGAAGTCGTAGCACCACTACAAGACCTGCTATGTAAGAATAACAGATGGAAATGGACACAGGAAGCAGAGACAGCGTTCACATGTACTAAAGAACTGTTAGCCAGGAGTATACAATTAGCGTATCCTGATTTTAACAGGCCATTTATCCTTCAGACAGACGCATCTAAAGTGGGCATAGGTGCAGTCTTATTCCAAGAACAGGACAATGAATGCAAAACCAAGGACTATTTAGGCTTTTATAGTAGAAAATTGAGGTCGCACGAACGGAACTACACCACTACAGAGCTGGAAATGCTAGCCATAGTCCAAGCCCTACAGCACTGGCGGAAAGTTATTTATGGGTTTCCACTCGTCATAAGAACTGACCATAAAGCTTTAACGTTCATGTTAAAATCAGCTGTTTCATCTGACAGAATTACTAGATGGTCACTGTTCGTGCAGCAATTTAATTTTACCATTGAACACTGTACCGGCAAGGCAAACATTCTAGCAGACGCCTTAAGTAGGAACCCAAATAAACGTGAAGAGCAGGTAAATTATGTGGATTTAACCCAGGAAGACCGAAATGTACTGCTCCGACTGAGCCAGTTACCAACCTTTCAACAGGCTGATCCAATCTTACAGCCGATTATCCAGTATTTCCAAGGAGCAATTCAACAAGGAGACCCTCGTTATGACGAAATTCACAAGGCCGCACAAGAATACAGGTTGTTAAATAATCAATTGTTGAAATATGCAGATAAGGATCATACTAAATTAAAGATTGTCGTCCCGAAAGAATTACAGGAAGAGCTAATATGGCATGTACACCGTGTTATTGGGCATGGAGGTATTGATAAGACCGTCGCCACAATTCAGGAAACTTTCACCTGGAAAGACCTAAGGAAAACTGTCAGGGATGCTATAATTACATGCGACACTTGCCAGCGTGTCAAGGCGAATTCCTACCTTTTAAAACAGAAACCAATTCCCATTCTACCGTCAAAGCCCCGTGAGTTATTCGCGATGGATATTTATGGAAAAATCCCGAAATCACGGAGAGGCAACCAATTCATATTAGTCACCATGGATGTATTTTCCAAATTTACAAACCTTTCTCCAATGCAAAAGGCCAATACTAGGTCAGTTTTAAGATGCATTAATAGGGAAATAATTCCGGCCATGGGAAAACCGGAGAAATTATTGACAGATCACGGAACACAGTTCACCTCCGCAGAGTTTAAAACAGGTTTAAGGCAATTAGGAATACAGCATATTCTGAGTTCAACACGTCACCCAGAGTCGAACCCGGCAGAAAGAGTAATGAAAGTCATCGCAAAATTCAGCAGAATTTATATCCCAGAACAACATTGGCGATGGGTCGATATTCTCCCATTGATCACTGACTGCATAAATAATACTGTCCATGAAGCAACAGCGAAAATCCCGGCCACAGTGCACAATGGCTTACAACCAGCCAGGACGTGGAGCCCAGTCGTCAACTGTCCGCCTGAACCCCAATTATCTCCGGAACTATGTACACAGCAGGTACGGGAGCACTTAAGAGAGCAAGCTGACCGCAGGCTGAGGAGAGTTCGTAGAAAGAAATACCGCAAGCCATTAAGGGAAGGTGAAATGGTATTGATCCGTAGACCAGCCATCTCCGATCCTGAAAGGAAGTATTACGCAAAATTCGCACCATTGTACATCGGGCCTTACCGCATTGTCCAGGATCTGCAAAACAATGCATATAGAATAAGAAGTTTAGATGGAGAAAATGAAATGATCATGAATGCGGCAAATCTTAAAGAATACAGAATAGCACCAGGCGCAGCTCAAGTGAACCTCGTGGAAAAACCAAGGAGCTCAAACGCAGGAGAAGACGCAAGTTCCGGCACGGAAGGAGAAGATGATGAGGATGACCCATGTACCGAAGCAGAAGAAGAAGATGATGAGGATGACCCATGTACCGAAGCAGAAGAAGAAGATGACCAGGAAACCCTATCAACGAACCCAGGAGACGACAGTCATTTCGAGATTGAGACAGATCAACAGACAGAAGAGAATTGTCCGGAATGCGAACAGAACTCAGCCGAGATACTAGCAGTCATGAAACAGATTGCAGATGACCTCGAGAAAGAGAACAAACTTTTAGAGAGAGAAATCAGAGGAAAACTCAGACATAAGCAGAGGTATACTTCGTAGTTAGGAGTATACATTCGCTTATGGCTGCAAGTATGTCTAGAATATCATTGGTTGAATCGAGAAATCTTCCACTATCGCGTAAGATTTCTAACGGCGTAAGGGGGCATTGCACCCATAAGCGAATTTGCCTAATTTAATTCATAATTAAATTGAATATTTCACATATGAGATACCACAGTGAGGCTGTGAAACTAGCAGTCACAAAGGAAATTTCTGGCGCCAGCCTGACGGCGAGAGAATCCATGGAACTTTTCTCTAGACACGACCAGATTGTAAACCACCCTTCAAATAAATTTTATGACACCGCCGGGGAGTGGTCACTTGCTGTCCGCTCTCACGAGGAAAGCACGCGGTGAAGCCTGACCTATTTAGCTAGGACAATAGAGGACCAACGACTGTAACCGCCAATTCGTGGGAAGAAGCGGATGCACCACGTTTGGAAGAGCGCGAAAGTCTCAGCCAATCAGAATATTCTAAATTTGAATGAGCTGTCATACCGGGAGATCTACTAACAGTATCTCGTGATCTGAAGCCCGAGGTGGTAGTGAAAAAACAGTGTCCTAACTGCTTTATAATATTTGGTGAATTATCAGTGTCAATCCGTGGTTAATCAGTGCCTAATTAATAAAATTCAACTTCAAACGGAGGAGGAATGGGACCCGGAATGAGGAGTCAGCATGGCGGAACGAGGCCATCCCCCGGAAGAAAATAACACCAGGGACGCGCATCATCGTGTGGATTATCCTATGATCATTTCCCACGGCGCAATATCACATGTGAGTCGGACAGAATTTAGGAAGTTTTGAGTACAAATTGTGAAAACCATAACCTACGGATGTACGAGAAAGCGCTCCCAAGGACTAGATCATTACGCCACATCCCTTCCACGGAACTATTTTCCAGGTGGTGGGAGAAATTTTTATAAAAACCCAGCGACCACAGGGTCGAACTCTCAGTTACTTCTCAGTGTGAATCAACTCTCAGTTACTTCTCAGTGTGAATCAACTCTCAGTTACTTCTCAGTGTGAATCAACTCTCAGTCACCTCAGTGTTTTGAGTCTTACTCAGTCATTCCAAGTTCGCAGTCGTTCTCAGTGTTTTCTATTTCTCAGTTATTGTCTTGAGTACTTTTAGTGATACTTCAGTATTCTCAGTGAATCTACGTTTTGACAGAGTGACAGAGTGTGTCAGCATAATGCATTTTTAGTCAGTTTTATTTTGGCTGGTAAGAAAGCGATTAGACACTTGGAGGCATTTTTTTAGAAAGCCTGGTATTATTTTACTTGGGAGAATATGCATTTCAGGAAATGAACACTTTCACAGACATTTACTGTAAAGGCAGGGAGTGCAGGCAAGAATTACACTCTAAACTTAAATGAGCTCACATTACTAGTCGAGGGAAACAAGTCCATGTTTTCCAGCATAGACATAACAACATTTCTAACCAGCGGGGAGCGTTATTTGTGAGATCAGTATAAAATTTTCTCCACAACAGAAACTGTATATTTAGCTTGTTTCTACCATTCAATAAACTGTTTGGCAAGCGAGATGTTATGGGCAGAAACTAGTAAGACAGCCGGGAAGGTGTTTGACTTTCTTCAATGCAGACCGCAATAGCAAAAACTTGACGGAACAGTTATGCCCCAGTAGGGTTAATGTACTATAAGCTGTAAGGTAAACAAAGCTGAGGGATCGGCGACCAGGCCACCAGGTGATCTTGCAGGTAGATAGCGAGGAGACCATCCGTCTACACAACAGGCAGTGGCATTTCTTCTAAACTTTCACTGGAGTGAGAGAAATACGAGTGTTTTATGCTAAGAATAATCGTGTGTCACGGCATGGCAAGAATGTGTCAAATTTGCGTGTGTATAAATTTGGAATACCACATCAGCTTGAAGATGGAATTCTAATTTCACCATGACGGGGGCCGGTGGGTGAACCGACCTGCTTCCTCCACCATCAGGTATGAGCATCATTATAATGTATATAATATGTAGGACCGTGGCAAAATCGATGATCAGTGTAGTTTAGAGTACTAAGTAGGGTTGTAAATAATTCACAGTTTTATAATTCTGATAATAATAATAATAATAATAATTATTATAATAATAATAATAATAATAATAATAATGTTTCTGTTGCACTTTCAGATAGGCTTATTTTGTGCGCTTTGGCTAAGTAGATGTTTGTTTGCGTGTATTTTATGGTTGATTTTCTGTAGTATGTCATTCTGACAGTTAGGCAGCTATGATTTTGATCTACGAGTGTAATGTCAGTTTATTATTATTATTTCATCATGATTTTAGATCGATGGTTTTTGAGTTATATTTGTCTTTTGTTGGAGCTGTGATGTTATGGACACCGCCGCGATGATTTTCAAGGTTTACATTTTTTTTTTCACTATTTTGCGCATTTCAGAGTGTTTTATGTTGCGGAATCATCCTTCAGATGACCGTTTTCGATTTGTTTTTATCCCGCGTATTTTTGCGACGATTTTTGGGTAGACGCGAATATTTATTTGCTGTAGTTGCGGTTGCGCACGTTTCAACATTTGTGTTTTGAGAGGCAATCTCGTCACTTGTTTTTTTTTATATAGTAACTATGAGAGCCATTGATGAGTCAGCTCTGTGATTTTTGTGATGTGTTAACAGTGAATGATCGAGAGATTCGAGCTAGATGATGAATATCCCTGATGATCTACGTTGATGATGGAAACATGATATTTGAACCATGTCTTGAATTTACATAAGAAGTCGTAATGTGCACGACAGATATTTTGCCCGCCGGATACGAGCGAGGTTGTACTGTGAGAATATGAATAATAATGACGTCGCGAATAAGTGAATAAATAAGAATTGTGGAATGAAGAATTTAACCACGTGCGTTAAATGTGTTACGACATGGGTTATGATACTACAGGCAGGAGCCTGTATTTGTTTAAATAATTCCAGGGAGAATAGATGCTCGACAAATAATGCTAGCCAGTGTACAATGTGAACAGAGAGACGAATCAATGTGTTTTGAATATTTATGTAGAATCACGGATTGACGTGAAATAACAGTAATTTTTCCATCAAGGTTAAATAATTTTATGTCCAGACATTTGTCGTCTGAAATTTGGGATTGCCGTCAAATTCGCAATATTTTGCTATTCGCAGCGGGGTATATTTTTCTGGTAACTCCGTGTTTGTTTTTGCGCATTTCTATCCTTATTTAATTTTCCAATAGGCCGCGATGGTGGGATCCAGTTGTTTATTTGTTTTCCTTTCTGATTGTACTTTTACCGTATATTTGTAGGACGCAAGCGTATGTGAATTATTTATGTTTTATTTGTTATAGATAGATCAGTGCAGCTAGGCTAGTTTGTTTTGATTTCTGTATTTTATCGGAGCAGTGTTTCTCCGTTAATTAAAGTAATGATGTAAATACCATTTCAGATGTTAGGTTTATTGGGTCATCGATTATGTCACCGTCGAAATAGTGATGGTATGCTCATACCAGGCATATAAGTAATTACCAAACTTTCTTTTAAAATCCACTACATTTTTATTTGGGAATGAAGCGATCTTTAAATGAACCAATTGTATAAAACTGCCGCAATAAATGGTAAATAAGATGGTATCTGCCTCCATCTAGTGGTGATACCACAAATATGAATTAATGATGAAATGCAGTTAGCGGCAAAGTCAATAGAAATTTTAATGTACAAGGATCGCTATCATTCGATAATGTTAACATCAGGCACTTGGCCTAAATTTCTGCTTATATTTTAGAAGTCCAGTCTATCACAGACACGTAAATGAAGAGTAAATTTTAAATGAGTGGTTGGATACACTCAGAGTGATGTGTCAATATTTGATTTTGTTTAACCAGGAGGTATTTGAATAAGACGATGGTCATGTAGGAAATGAAGTGATGTTCATGGTTGTTTTGTTCTGTTTTCTAAGAACTATTTCCTTAAGTGATACACTTGCTCAATGCAGTCCAAGATTATGTAAATTTGGGTATTTTTCCCAAATGAGTCATGTGATAAACATTTATAACTCTTATAAGTCAGTGGATTGATCGACGTAACAGAATTTAATTTACTTTGTTGTGAGTCAACTATGTTAAAGTTAGTAATTTGAATATTTGAGAGACAGTTTCTCTGTTATGTAATTTTGTATTTCAAGTAGGTGGTTTTTCTGACCAGAGTTTTAACGGAGTCATTTTATTCAACTTGAAGACAGTGTCAAGATAGTCTGGAATATTTAATTAAGGTGTTTGACCTTCAGTCAGTTTATTCAGGCAGTTATGATTATTTTGGAAGGCAGACCTTCAATCTTTAATATTTTATTAGTCATTTATTTTCATTTAGTTTACACTTTTCACTAGTTCAATTTACGTTCAGCATTTTATTTGAATAAATTAGTCTTTTATTTTAAACTTTAATTCAGTCTTGGGTACCGTCATTTTAGTTAGTTTACCCCCTTCTTTTCATTCCCTCACTCCTCAATCAGCAGGTGGCCTCACCGGGGATATCGAACGGGCACGACTGAGAATGAAGAGTCTACATGCAGCGGTGAGTATGTGTTATATGTCATTTATTACAGGAGCAGCCGGCGCATAGAAGAAAGAAGAGATCACCGCATTTGGTGCCTTAGAAGGGCACAATATTGAGCAAGCGGTATTGGTTATAGTCCAAATACTTTGTAAACGTCCTTCTGAGTGACCGGTGGAGTGCGGTCGTGTAGGTAGTGTGGGAGGTCTGCTTAGCAAACTGTCTCTCTTCCTGGTTCGTTATCTCTTAACTCGCTTGTTGACACGTTGTGTTCATTGCATAAAATTAATTGCATTGTCAATCCCGTATTGTCGTCAGTATACTTGTTTAAAGGTACAGCAATTAACAATTAACTAATATCGGGACATTTTTCGTCCTTCTTGGTGGACATCATCAGCCGAAATTATTTGTAAGATAGGTAAAACGGACAAAGACAAATACACATTAAATACGATTCGGGTTGATGAATACGTCAAGTTAAAATGCATGATAAAATTTGAAGAATGTTCTTATAATGTATTTTAACAAAACTCCTTTTGATCTCCGATCCCCACATGCGCGGCCGATTCCCGCCCTCGACGTTTACAAAGTATTTGGACTATAACTCAGATATTTAGCTATAAATGTATTTATGTTGTATTTATATGTTTCCCTTGGCTGACGGATCAGCGTATTGGCCTTCGGTTCAGAGGGGCCCGGTTTCAATTCCCGGTCAGGGATTTTAATCACGTCCGGTTAAATCCTGTTGCTCGGAGACTGGGTGTTTGTGTTCGTTTTGATATAAATCTTCAAACACGCCACACTACACGCAACAGTGAATACATCCCTCAGCATAGGGTTGGCGTCAGTAAAACATCCAGACCTAAAACGGGGCTACATTTTTTCAAAGTTTCGACCTCAAGTAACTGGGAATAGGTGGGAATAAGCTGAAGATCTATAAGTTATATGTTTCACCGGACCGTAACTTCAAAATATCAAGGGATAAGTTCGACCTGTGCTGTAGTAAATATGTTAAAATTAACTTTTCTTTAAATCTACAAAAAACCGTATTTCCAATTAAGTTGGGTTACCCATTTATCGCTTTTTATATTAAATCGTGAATTTTTTCTCTTCCAGGCCGTCCTCCATAAACAAGAAATTAAGTCACATAAGGTAAGAACATTAAAACTATCCTTGCTTAAAATCAGTACAATTTGTATGGATGTAGGCCTATACGTACCTAGTGTTCTTGCACCCACAACTGTTGATGTGTAGTGAATCACTTCAATTGTTTAAATCAAATCCTTATCAAGAACGAAGATTTATACTCTGGTCACTACTGGATTGAGAGACACCGATATGCCGGAATATTGCCATGCTACTCACACTGGTTTGTTGTGTTCAAATACTCGTGAAAGCCAACTGATTGTGCCAGGATTTGATGCTGCAACCTTCAGTATCCCTTTCAGACCTGAAAGAAAACTGGCGGTGTGAATTTTTGTTTGTACGTCAAAAACTGACTAAAATACACTTAAATACATATATTTTTAGTTTATTCTACAAAATAAAAATTAACATCTGAAAAAAGCACCCACATAATTGTGCGTGTCAGGACTTACTGCACTACTTACAAAAAAAGGGAAATTACCTCAATGCATGTGCATATACATATGTACATGATCAAATGTTCTATTTTACAGTGGGGAATAATTTAAAACAATTAAATCTTCGTTCAACACAAGTAAACGTTACATTTTCTACATTGAGGAGGAGTTTTGACATTACTGCCCTTTTGGTATCAGCAGCTTGTCGTCAGACCTGAATGAAATCTGGAAGTGTCAAAACGTCAAAAACTCACTAAAATGCTCTTAAATATATGTTTTTACAGTTTATTTTACAAAATAAGAACTATCGGCTGAAAAACAGAACCCACACAATTGTGCGTGCCAGGACTTCATTCACTACTTGCAAAAAAAAAAAATGAATCTCAGTACATGTGAATATGCACATGTACATGATCAAATGTTCTATTTTACAGTGTGGAACGATTTTAATCCGCTAAAATCTTATACATTACATTTCTCATGTAGAGTACGAGTTTTTCTTTCACAGTCCTTTTTGTGACAGCACCCAGCACTCCTGCATGCATTGGCTGTAAGGAAACCTAGCCCGCACATATGTGCGTATCAACATTCAAAACCTCACGGTATTACGTACGATGTTGAAAGTTCACAATTTACGTTTGCTACACAATCTACACACTTCATAGATTATATTCTGATATTCAGTAAAGCTTCTAGATTAATATGAATGCAATAAATAAATACTTACTTTAGGCAATACTGCTTCCCGCCATATTGCTAATGAACTGTATTTTTAAACTCTTCTTCCTGCCCCCTGGTGGTCAAGTACTAAATAAAAACAGCTGAAGTACATGCTACGTGTCCCGCACAAGCACTGCAGTCCGGTCTAACGCCAAGAAAACGTCAAATAATCTCAGACATAAATAAAATACGAACCCGCACAATTGTGCGTACACGATCTGAAAGGGGTAAAGAAGATCACCGTTTATCCAACTAAGAAGGAGTGATTGAAAGTGAATGAAAATAAATATGCTGAAAGACCATGTGCCTTTATTGAACTGATTACAATATGGGATGAAAGAGACAAGGCCATTGGTGGTTACATGTGGAATGTTGGCGCCAGGTCAGTAGGGTGTCGCATCCTCCCTGGCCGCAATGCGGTTCGTAACGTTGTCAAACAGCCTTAGGATCCTCTCCTGAGTGGGTGCAGCTGTCCTTCTAGATCCCGCAGGTTGTTACTGAGACGGAGTCCCCTTTCAATGTAATCCCACACGTGTTCAATGATGGAGAGGTCCAAGGATCTTGCAGGCCACGGGAGAAACTCATTATGCTCTAGGTAGTCTGTAGACACACTTGCTGTGTGTGGACGTGCAACATCTTACTGGAACACTATCCCAGGGTGCTGTGTCATAAGGTGTAGGACGTGCGGACGCAGAATGTCTGTGGACGTATCTCTGTGCCATCAAAGTCTGTCGAAGCATTATTAGAGGTGACCTGAACGCATATCATATGGCTCCCCACACCATGATGACAGGGATTACGCCTGTGTGTCTTTCCACAATATGGGCAGGATTTGCCCTCTGCCCTCAACGCTGCCAACCCGCACACGATGATCATTGGGGGTTATAGAGATGCGGGACTCATCACTGAACATGATGCGACGCCAGCCGTCCTCTGTGCATGCCTCCCGGGCAAGACACCACTTCAAACGCATTCGTTGGTGTTCTGTTGTCAATGGCAACCGACGCATGGGGTGGTAGGACTCCAATCCGGTGGATGCGAGTCGTCGAGACACTGTGCGGGAATTCACAGGATGTTGTAGAGTCTCCAGTACATGTTCGCGGTTGGCGGGTGCCGAAGTTGGCGCAACATACGACGGTCCTCCCTCGGAGGGGTGTTTCATGGTCGACCCGAACCTGCATAACGTGATTGGATGCCCTCATGTACCCATTGAGCCCAACATCGGGCCACTGTGACATCTGAATGGCCTACATGCCTGGCAATTGCACGATACAACCTACCATCATCATGCAGTCCCACAATGTGGCCTCTGTCAAATGCTGTCAGTTGGTGGACAGGCTGTCTAACGCGTCTGCGAGGCATCGCGGGTGCTTCGTACTGTACGCAGTCCTCCCTACACGTCTCGCTTAACTGCCTGATTCACAGCAGTTGACTGGTAACAACTTATCAACAACAGGACGGTGCCATAACAAATGCACTCTGCTGGGCGTTGTACACATTATAGATCCTTATAAATCTAATAATTTACTCACACATCAATGGTTTGCATGTATACCGAAATGGGATAATATTGGACCAATCCTTCTGGGTGCTTAACATTTTTATTTTTTGCTATGGGCTTTTACGTCGCACCGACACAGATAGGTCTTATGGCGACGATGGGATAGGATAGGAAAGGCCTAGGAGTTAGAAGGAAGCGGCCGTGGCCTTAATTAAGGTACAGTCCCAGCATTTGCCTGGTGTGAAAATGGGAAACCACGGAAAACCATTTTCAGGGCTGCTGATAATGGGATTCGAACCTACTATCTCCCGGATGCAAGCTCACAGCCGCGCGCCTCTACACGCACGGCCAACTCGCCCGGTTGCTTAACATTTTTAGGCAGTGTATTTCTGCCCTAGATGTTAACAGAGTTATACTGTATATTCCACGACAATATGCATCTTACCCTCTCTAAACTGCATTAGTGCTTACTTTCTTGCCACAAGTCTTTATAAGGTTATCCTAGAATTAAAGCATACATTATGAATGCATTGAATGAATGACTGCATGAATTAGTGAGTAAATGATTCCATGATTGAACTGTGGTTCGTTCATAAATGAATGAACTAATAAACACTCTTCTCACCTGGTCACGGATAGCCACCAACTGAGTAGAGAGCATTCTTAATGGATGAGCGAAGGACTAAAATGAGTTGGATGAATGCTCTCACCTACTGGTGTGGAACCCGGCAGTTACCGAGAGAACATTCCATTCTGTATGAATGATTGACTGGACGAATGAATCAATTATTGAGTGAATGAATGCATAGGATTCATCATAAGTATGGTCCCATTCTGATGGACTCACAGGTCGCCAATCAGGCGTCAACACGAAAGACCTGCATCAGGTCTCTCCAGAGTCCACTCGCCATTAAAAATGAGGGATGCGTTGAAGTGAAAGACGTGGAGAAAAGATTGAAAGCTAGCGGAAATGAAAGCAGAAGGTCTGGTGGAAATATGAAGGATGAAGTTAACCTTTTAGGCTTACATCATTATGTATAGAAAATCGTTATCATTTATGCTAGAATTTATGCAAAGCTAATTGGAATAAACAGTGTTTTCCTGAGGGCTAAAAGTCGAAGTATTCAATAATCGTTGTCCTCCTTTCTTACGTGCAGTAGGTTTCAGCGTAACAGTGCGCTAAACGAGGAAAGGTGTTATGGGATCCTCGTAAAATACTCAATATCTTCATAACTTGTTAAGAGTAGGCTGAATACAGTAATATTTTAATTAAGTTGGCCAAGCATCACAGAATACACCATTACCAGAAACTAGGGTTTCTTACATTCCTTGTTGTCTTTGCAGGCGAGATATAGTGTTTACAGTGGTGTCTTCTGGTATGGACTCGAGAAATTTGGTTACTTTCATTGACCTGTCTCAGTCTCATCCTTGGATTCGACAGTATGAAAGTGACAGAGGTATGCAGCCAGTCTCTGCTATGAATGATGTGAAAATGTTCCTCACAGGGTCGGTTGCTGCATGCAGACTGATATGTAATAGCAACTTCTGTCTCAGTGAAAAATGTAACGGGAAACTACTTCACTCCTCATTTCCCTAGTACGCTTCTTCAGTGATGTCTATGTCGTCTATAACAACTCATGGTGGAGCTGTTGTTGAGGATTCAACCAGCCTTCGGACTGAACATATCAGGTAGGAAAACCGTAAATGAGTATGTTTAATTCTGATTCTCTGTTTCTTAACATTGAGGTGTTGACACGGGAAAAGAAGTAAATCAAAAAATCTATTTTTCCATGGAGAACGTAGTAAACGCTCATGCCAATGGCATGAAAAAGTAGGAAATCAATTGGTGCAGCAGATTAGTTTCTACTATTGGCACAAAAGTAAACCTGTGTTGAGTCCACGAGGTTTGGCATGGAGAAGGTAGTACCTCTGGTGGAATTAGATATAACCTTTGTTGAAAGTCAACTGCGTTTAAAACTTGTAAGTAGAATTTGCCTTACATCACACCGACACATATAGGTCTTATGCCGACGATGGGACAGAAAAGGATTACGAGTGGGAAGGATGCGGTCGTGGCCTTAATTAAGGTATATAGCCCCAGCATTTGCCTGGTGTGAAAATGGGAAACCACGGAAAAGCATCTTCAGGAGTTCAAACCCACTATCTTCCGGATATGTCATCCTCGCGCTGCCCTCTTCATGCCTACTCCGGAAGCCCCAGCGGCCTGTTTCATCTTTCAGAAAGTGCTGTAGAGTAGCTGAAACACTTGGACCTGGACTTATAAATGTGTAGTTATAATCACCATACGATTAAATAAAAAAATCTTCCGGATGTAACCTCACAGTTGCGCACCCTAATCACACGTCCAACTCGCTTGTATATAGCTATTATAGTTCGTCATAGTGATATTTCAGTTGCCAGAAAGTCTTAGAAACCAACTCCATTCAAAATGGTAAGTCGTTATTGCCAGCATCTTGACATGACGTTCATACTAGTTCTTGGTTTTCAATTATAGGTACTCCGTGTGGCCAACAATGGTTCCGAAGAAGATGCGGAAATAAACAGAGATGCTAAACATTTTGGACCATTTAATGTGACCATGAAGACGCCTAGGGATGTTCATGACTTCGCTATTGAAAGCAATATATTGTCGTTGCCGGGACAAAACCTCCTATGTGATAATATTTTTGGAGATATACTGACCCGCAGCACATACATTATGAAGAGCGAGAATGCCTTGATGATATTCACACAATATTGCACCTTAGAAGAGATAACCTTACCTGCCAAATTTCTAAACTAAAATATTTCACATAGGAGGTTTTGTCCCGGCAGCGACGATGTATTTGAACACTCATCGCCTTAATATTAGCGCTGTGAGCTGGATGAGGATTTCAAGATCCAAACTTCTCTCAGCAAAGGCAATCATTCAACGAGTTAGAACCGTGGAAGGAGAACAATATCGTCAAAAGAGAACGCACCTACCACACGATCAACAACATACATACCCTTCAACCAATTGGAAGGAGACTAACTATCAGCGAACAGAATAAAGGACTTACTGGATTTGTTGGATGAAAAATATAATTCATTTTACCGTCAAAATTTCCCCTTGAAACACACGTCACCTGACAAACTGATTAAACAGTTAATTTTCACAACGTATTTTATCGCACAATTTGTGTCTGAATCATAATTAGCATAAATGTGTATGTTAAACTGATAAATGGATTACTCGGTTATGTAGCGCATTCCTATCCACGAAATGTCACTGTAAAATTTGTCACAAATGGAACATAATAATTGCTTTTACACAAATGAAGTGAAAAATCTGCTGTTTCCGCTGCTGGTGCCCTCTTTTGTTTATTTCGTGAGGTCCAGGGCTAGCGCCGAGGAATGGGAGTGCTATGTCTGTGGATTATCATTATCTTTGACCATACAAAAGCGAAGAAGTTCAATGAACACAGACATCACACTCGAAACTGTTGAAAGTGGAAGACAAACAAAAGACATTACGTGTGTTATTGTAAGCTTAGCACGAAAAGTACTTGTAAAGTAGTAAAGTAGGTACCGGTATACGTAATATTCTCCACAAATAAAATATTTCTTAATTTACCGCAGATTTTAGACTTCATTTGTGTAAAAGAAATTATTAGCTTCCATTTGTGACAAATTTTACAGTGACATTTCGTGGATAGGAATGCGCTACTTAACCGGATTACTTCTTGATTTCACATGATTTATTTTCAGAAACATTGCTTCAGAATGTTGGGAAAACTATGTTTTCTTCTCCTGTAAAATTCACATTTTCTGACATCCCCTTGTCATTGCCTCAATCGTGCCTTAGGCCACTGTTGTTTTGACCACGTCTTCCTTCAATTTGCACGAATGGTGAAGATCATGTGGGTACCGCTAGAGAATAAATAAAAGCCAAAATATAAAGCAGACATGTGCTGTCGATGGATCTGGTGTAATTTGTTCCTATATTGTCATCGGGAGATTCGGTTCTTTTTCTGTTTTAGGGTATCATTTCCTAAGGAGGGGGAAATATTTCATCCCTCTAGGGTTCCTTTCATATCTAATGGCTTTCAAGTCGGCTGCTTGCTCCTAAGGAGCAGACTAGGCTACCCCGCCAGACATCCAGGCAAGTCTCCCGCCTTCACCTCGTGGCTGGCTGGGCTGACTGGTGTAGCAAATGGTAATGGAGGGTGAGTGTGGGGTTGAACAGCATCTTGAGCTGTAGAGGGATGAGGAGGAGAAGGGTGGTAAGAAGGGGGGTTACGTCAAGACCATCACAAGCGACCGAGAGAGAGAGAGAGAGAGGAGACGGCAGAGAGTGGGCGTTGGCAAATATGTCCGGAGAAACATAATGGCCGTCGAGTGGAGAGCACATGCGCAGAGCTGCTGTCCTGGTCGTAGCAAGGGGTCAGTTGCAACACGCCACACACACATACACAATCTCTTACCTTCCTCTCCCACCCCTACACAAAACACCAGCATCTTACAGTCCCTCTTTTTATGACCTGACGTAACAAGAATAAGAATATCGTGATGGTTCATTTCTCTAGTAAAAGAAAAACACACAAGGAATTAATTTACATACATCCCTTATCTCTGTAGTACACACAACCCTTGCACTCTGACGACTTTCTTTCTCTCTCTCTCTCTCTCTCTCTCTCTCTCTCTCTCTCTCTCTCTCTCTCTCGTGTTAGTTTGATACATCGCTTCTTCTTCAACAAGGAGACTTCACGTATGCACACACGCGTTGCCTACTTCATAAAAGTGAAGTGTATTATGAGTTATGCCCCACTCTTGGTTCAAGACGTGTTTCTTAAAGAGATAGTGCCAAAAGAAAGCAGTTCACCTATAAAATCTTGAGTGTCTTCTTGAATGTAATATTCACAGGGCTCCGCGAGAAAACTTTAAGGGAAAAGAACTTAATGTCTGCTCCTCTCATTAAATTTTGTCGGGAAATATTGGATCAGTTCACAGGTTGGCTATATTAATTCTTAAGTCTTGTAAAAAGTCCGTCTATGTGATGTAGTGGTTAGTGCGATTACCTATCACCCTCGGAGGTCCGGGTTCGATTTCCGGCACTGTCACGAGATTTAAAAAGTAGTACGAGGACTGGAAAGAGGTCCACTCAGCCTCGGGAGGTCAAATGAGTAGAGGGGGGTTTGATTCCCAACTCAGCCATCCTCAAAGTGTTTTTCCGTGGTTTCCCAGTTCTTCTCGAGGCAAATGCCGAGATGGTAGCAAAATTAAGGCCACGGCCGCTTCTTTCCCTCTTCCTTGTCTAGGTATCGCTTCCAACCTTCCCATCCTCCACAATGCCCCTCTTCAGCATAGCAGGTGAGGCCACCTGGGCGAGGCACTTGCCCTCCTCCCCAGTATTATTTCCGGATAAACTTATTATTATTATTATTATTATTATTATTATTATTATTATTATTATTATTATTTTATTATTTTATTATTATTATTATTATTATTATTATTATTATTAAATCGGCTTATCGTCCAGGGTATATTTTTCCCTCGGACTCAGCGAGGGATCCCACCTCTACCACCTCAAGGGCAGTGTCCTGGAGACATTATGCTAGGAATACAAGTGGGACGATGGACCAGAAGCTCACCCTGGCAGCCTCACCTGCTATGCTGAACAGGGACTTTGTGGGGGGATGGGAAGATTGGAAAGGTTAGGCAAGGAAGAGGGAAGGAAGTGGCCATGGCCTAAAGTTAGCTTCTATCCTGGCATTTACTTGGAGGAGAATAGGGAAACCACGGAGAACCACTTCGAGTATGGCTGAGGTGAGTTGAGCTCCCGAGGTTGAATGGAACCCGTTCCAAACTTCGTAACACTTTTGAAATTTCGTGGCAGAGCCGGGAATCGAAGCCAGAGCTCCGCAGGCAACAGCTAGTTACACTAACCACTAGCCTATACCACAGGGGAGAACGTAAACGAATTAAATAAATAAATAAATAAATAATAATAATAATAATAATAATAATAATAATAATAATAATAATAATAATAAAGTAGGGCTGAAGATCGCCATCAACAAAACACAGTTTATCACCAACATCAAAGATGCACCCAAATCAATCCCACTGGGGGACAAAACAGTACAAAGGACTAACTCCTTCAAATACCTAGGAGAATGGATAACCCCAAACATGAATGAAGATCAGGCCATGAACAGCAGATGCATCAAATTGGAAAATGCCTACCACCTATGTAAGAGTATGTACAAATCCAAATCCCTCTCCCTTAACCTCAAAATCAGGCATTACACTACTGTAGTGAGACCGTCAGTACTATACGCCTCAGAATGCCTAAACATGGTAAGAAAAGGGCAACTTAGAAAACTGGAGCTGAAGGAAAGGAAGATCCTGAGAAAAATCATGGGCCCCATTAAAGAAGAAGGCAAGTACAGAATCAGGCACAACAACGAACTGTACCAACAATTGGAGAGCATTACAACATCTATGAGGAAGAGGAGATTGAACTTCTACGGTCATGTCATGAGAATGGACAATCAGAGGCTCACCTCCAGAATCTTCCACACCATCTCTAGAGGGAAAGCGACTAATGCCAAGTGGGCAAGACTCGTCAGAAAAGACCTTCAAGAATTGGACATTGCTCCCAGTGAAATTTATGACAGGAATAGGTACAGAACGTTGATCAGAACATCAAACTCTCTCCAGTCACTAACAGAAAAAACAGTACGTCCGGGAGGAGGTGTGAAATGGACTCAGGAGCGAAAAGACATTCACAGTGCAAGAATGAAGGAGTACTGGTCAAAGAAGAAAGCTGCTAGAGATAAGAACCACGTGGTCCATAGCAGGCCCAAACGGAACTAAAAAAAATAAGTCGTGATAAATTGGAAACAAGCGCATAATCAAGTCGTATAGCCTATAATACAGGAATGTGAAAAGGAACCCATACTAGGGACAATCACAATGACACCGAACAAGTTGCAAGCTGTGAGCTTGTATTCGGAAGACGGAGGGTTCGAACTCGAGTCCTGCACAAACTGGTTTAGACTCGGTTCAACTTCGACCGTTCAGCGAATATAATGTGATGGTTGAACTCGGTCAAACATTTCATACGCGTACCGTTCTTGTCCCTGAGTATCCGTTCTTTAAGAAACAACACCGTGTAACTATCAGAATACAACTAAATGTAGCAGTTCAATTAACATGGACAAATACAGAGTGTTCCGTATCAAACCTGACCGCTCGCACGCGGCTCAACCAAGGGGTTGCACCCGCGTCCGGTCTCTAATCATGACCAAACAATTTAAGATACAATATTTTGAAATATGTCCCTTTAAACTACATTTTTACACACTCTCGCCTTATTTCACAATATTCCTTCCACCCATCCAGTGATTCCCTGGGATCTATTTCAAATTTCTCTCCCTTTCTAATATTCTTTATTACTGGCCAGAAAGGTTTCCCTGCTGCTTGACCTAGCCTTTGCAGATTATTAAAGAAATCTTCCCACAACTTCTTCTTGGATTCAACTCGCTGTGTATGTGTGTGTTTCTTTTTCATCTACGTCTGCATCATTCTTTGTTTGGAGCCATTTCTGATACGGCTTCTTTATACGTTTACAAGCTGCTTTCACTTCATCATTCCACGTACGCGTAAACAGGCTTCGGTGGTGGGATCATGTGAGGTGAATGGAGGAAGATAGGAGAATAATGAACTCTGTTAAGGAGGGTAAGAAAAATAAAGGGAGACCAAGGCGACGATGGTTAGACTCAGTTTCTAACGACTGAAAGATAAGAGGTATAGAACTAAACGAGACCACAGAACTTTAGTCCAAATACTTTGTAAACGTCTTTTTGGGTGGCCGGTGGGGTGTGGTCATGTGAGTAGTGTGGGAGGTCTGCTTAACGTTCTATCTCTCTTCCAGGTTCGCTATCTCTTAACTTGCTTCTTGACACGTCGTGATCAGCCACTGCGTACAGTGCTTAGCACGATGTTTAGACGAACACTGGGCAGCGAGGGGAGTGGGGGACAAGGCAGCCCTCTTCGATTGCCCCTCCCCACATGCGTGGCTGACTCCCGCGCAGGACATTTACAAAGTATTTGCACTATAGTTACAATTAGAGGATTGTGGTAACGGTTAGTAAATTCACAGAGGCTTGCAGACTGAACGCTGGAAGGCATAACATTCTATAACGAAGATGTATGTATTTCGTAAAATGTTTACGAGCATCATACAACAAGAATGACATATCGTCATTGCGACTCGAAATATCGTTGTGTGAGAATATTAAGGGGAGAAATACTGACCTGTAGCACACGTGTCACTTAGAACGAAAATTCGTTAGTCCATGCAATACTGAACCTTAGACGATAGAACCATTCT
Organism: Anabrus simplex; assembly: GCF_040414725.1. Taxonomy (NCBI): domain Eukaryota; kingdom Metazoa; phylum Arthropoda; class Insecta; order Orthoptera; family Tettigoniidae; genus Anabrus; species Anabrus simplex. Next base: position 74,844,076 of record NC_090275.1, on the reverse strand, counting down.
GGTCAGAGTTTCATTCTGAAATTATTGATTGTGCAATCTTCCCGCAACAGCTGCAGGTTGCCCAAGGACAAAGTGTACCTGAATAACATTAATAGATCATAGATGAATGGATTAGCCCTACACGAGATGGTATTAAATTACATAAGAGTAGGCAAAAGAGTGAGGTACGTCAAACATTTATCTGAGGTTCACAAGCGTGGTTCTTGAAGATCATGATGGAATTCTTGAGAGTACTACAGGCGATATTTAACATGAAATCTCTATTAGCCCAAAGGTATTGCAAAAGTTGACAAAAAATTTAGTTATTGTTCCTCTAACAATTAACATCAAGCCGATTAGAGAGGTGGATGAAATCTTGCAATTTTGCTTATAGAAGTCCACCGCTTCTTCATACATTATTGTTTTTTCCTCATCCATCTTTTCTGGTTGGTCTTCGTTAGTCTCAAAACTAATTGTTGTATCTTTTTTTAATCCCCATTTATTTACAATAATCTGCTACATAGAACAATGATAGGATTACAAATGTATGTTTATAAACTGAAATCTTCTCGTACCCCTTCTTGGCACTTAAGATATAATTTCAAAAACAATAAACAACAATTATAATTATGAAATATGATAGTAATTAATAATAATAAAACAAAATTAATAATAAATTAACTTAATAACCCTAATAATAAATGAATTCTATTCGCCAAGCAGTATATATTCAAATAATGATAATATTATTAATTCATCACAGTTCTTCCGGTTTATTTTCCCAGATTTATTTTCTCTATTGCTTTAGATACATAGATGATAATATGATGATAGATGAGCACATAGGTTTGATATGGATGATTGTGGCAATGACATAAATCTCTCTAAGGTATGAATGATATGAATTCTATCCATTTAACTTTGTTGTTGAATTTAATGATCACTTCGTTACACTTGTCAGTTTATAAAAGAATTTGGTTTATAATGTTCACCTTAACGTCAATTTACCCTGGCACTTCCAACACTTCACATTTACAGAACAATCAGTGATGGAACTTTCAGAACAGGATGGCTTAAAAGCAGTAATGCCAATGCGTCTTCTCTGTTCAAGAGACCATGTACTTCTTCATGGACTTTATAACGTTGTCCTCTCAAAGCATTGATCTGACTACATTATGGCCTGAGGCGCGTAGTAAATCACCATGTGGACAGGCTCCTAGGTTATGTGAAAGAGTTTCGAACTGTCTGTGGCAACGCCGACAGAGGCTGTTCCCTTGGATCTGCCAGGTACAGTAGGCAGAGCAGACATTGGCATTCATTTTTACTGCCACGTGCCATTCATCACAAGACACGCCTTTATGATTAAGAATCCATGTACTCGCTAGGATATACTATTTAACTAGTACTACACCTTTGCCTTTAGGCTCTTTCTTGCCCCAGTTGTCAAAACCCCTTCTCAAATCGAGTCCAACATTCCTTGTATCTACAAAGTCATCACTAGAGATAGGAATTATAGGCATTAATAGGTTAGAATACAAACGTATTTGAACAAGGCGCAAGTATCCTCTACCCGCACGACGGTTCCGCTGTAAGGTTTGCATCTGAACTAGCAGAACCCCTGAAGTTTATGCAACTCACCGACATAAGTGTAGAACGGTTAGATTATACTTGCGCCTTTTTCAAATACGTTTGCATTCTAACCTATTCTTGCCTATAGTTCCCATCTCTAGTCATCACAGCGGTTTTGTTGGTAAAAACAACGATATCTGGTTGTAGCATAGGATTTGGAACATGTCTTTCATCATTTCCCAACATTCCGTGAACAAGGACAAAACAGGTTTAGCAAATGGGCATCTCAGTTTAATTGTTATTGTGAGAATATCTTGCTGGTCAGGATTGTTGTCGATTTATAGTTGAATGATTGTGTTGTCAACGATGATAGCTCGATGCAGACAAAGCAGGAGTTCGCCTTTTCTTTCCCAATGTGTGTGTGTATGCGGAAACGCAGTGACATGCCGCATATTGATGCTTCCAACTCAGTGATTAAAAACAGGTTTAGCTTTCCCAGATTACTTCGTTATCAAAGACGCGAAACGTAGCCTACAAATCGCTTCAAACAACGCAGAACAAATAAAAATCTATCCTTCAATATTTCTGTAGCTTTAGATGTATTTTATAATCCAAAATTCCGGTATAGGAATTGATAGGAAGCTTTTGATGATTTTCGTCTGGAGCGTGTGAGTGAAACATGGAAGATAATAACCCCAGAAAGAAGGAGAATAGAAGCTTTTGAAATGTGGTCCAACAGAAGGATGTTGACGGTGATAATTATGAATCAAGAGGTCTTAATCGGGTTGGTGAGCGGAGAACAATTTGGCGAAATTTTACGAGAAGAAGAGATAGTGGTGGTGGTGGTGATTATTGTTTTAAGAGGAAGTACAACTAGGCAACCATCCTCTAAGAAGAGATAGAGTGAAAGTACACATCTTAAGACACCCAGAACTTGTTCAGTTGTTTTTTCGAGGGAAGTGTAGGTGGTAGAAATGGCACGGGTAGTCCAAGGTATGAATATGACAAACAGATTAGAGTAGATGTAGGATGTAGTAGTTGCGTAGAAATGGAAACGTGAGCAGAGGATAGGGTAGGATGGAGCGCTGCATCAAACCAATTTGTGGTCTGGTTACCCAAACAACAAAAATTCACCATATTTTTTTTTAGTTTACTCGGAGCGGTTTCGTAACTTAGTTCAATATTTCTAACACGTTCTTAAAACGAATGTGAGTAATTTTAAAAAATCCGTTGCTTACCACTTTTTTGAGTAATTACATTGAAACCGCTTGTGGTAATTCTTCGGAATTGCGTGAATAATTATGGGTATTATTATGTGAAAAATTACATTATTTATGTTATTAAAGTAAGTTATCTTCCCTTTTGCATTGATTTTAGAAATTCTCAAGATATCTCTCTCAAATATAATTCATTTTCAAAATGTACACCAACGTTTAATTATCACACATGGTAGTATAGGCACGCCAAGTTCGAAGACAATCGGACGAAAACTGTTGAACTAACAATATTTTGAATAGGCCTACTGAAAAATGATGTTTTGAGAAAAAAAATAATTGTGTGTAAAATTTCAGTAACTGCCTCAGAACTTCCCAGCACCATATATTTCTCCTTCCTTAGCATTTTTCCTCTCCTCACCAACAGTTCTTAGCATTCTGCTGTTATTACTAAGCTCCCTGGCCAGTAATTATCGACCATTGAATGTGGAAAGCTTAGAATAATATTGTGGAGCCTCCCTGGCTCAGGCGGCAGCGCGCCGGCATCTAACCGCCGGATACCTTGGTTCAAATCCCGGCCACTCCATGTGAGATTTGTGCTGGACAAAGCGGAGGCGGGACAGGTTTCTCTCCAGGTACTCCGATTTTCCCTGTCACCTTTCATTCCAGCAACACTCCCCATTAACATTTCATTTCATCTGTCAGTCATTTATCACCGCCCCAGAGGAGTACGACAGGCTTCGGCAGCCGGCACATTTCCTATCCTCACCGCTAGATGGGGCCTCATTCGTTTCATTCCTGACCCGGTAATAATAATTTCGTATGGCTATTTCTAGCCGGGTGCAGCCCTTGTAAGGCAGACCCTCCGATGAGGGTGGGCGGCATCTGCCATGTGTAGGTAACTGCGTGTTATTGTGGTGGAGGATAGTGTTATGTGTGGTGTGTGAGTTGCAGGGATGTTGGGGACAGCACAAACATCTAGCCCCCGGGCCACTGGAATTAACCAATGAAGGTTAAAATCCCCGACCCTGCCGGGAATCGAACCCGGGACCCTCTGAACCGAAGGCCAGTACGCTGACCATTCAGCCAACGAGTCGGACTCCTGACCCGGTAGAATGACTGGAAACAGGCTGTGGATTTTCAATTTTGATTAGAATAATATTCATTCATTTTCATTTCATTGTTTTCATTCCCCACCCTAAAGGGGTGGAGTGGGCCACCTAGAGAGTAACGCCTTCTCTCTGGCCATAACATTCATTAAAATTGTTTATACATTCCATTATGGTCAGCCACATCACATACGTGTGTTAAGGTGTAAGCTCCAGTTGAGAATTATTGGTAAATATAACACGCTGAAGTCAAGTTAAACTCTAAAGTTTGAGGTAATTCTCAGCAAATGCAAGGAACATACATAAGGGACTGTCTTATTCGACGACGATGTGTCGTCCGTAACGGGGAACAGATTAACTTGACTGTTCCTAATGTTCTTCTGTGCACATATACAGAGTGTTCGGAAACAACGTGCACCGGGTACATGAGCCTTAGAGCGTTGATCATACTGATCAGTACCGGTAATTTGAAAACATGTCGATATCACACGCCATTGGCATTTTATCAGCTGCTAAATATATCGACTTCCGATGGACTTTGCGAGGCGGTGTTGCGAAATCTTCACGAGGCTTATGACCTGCTTAAGAGCACTAATAGAAGAAATAAACTTCTCCAGGGGTGGAACTTCAACAAGGACCTTCTAGTTGATAGGCTCGGCCCATAGCAAGCACGCTACGGTGGCGTTGGCTGAAACCCACAGTGTGTTAGTGTTTGATGCTCATTTCTCGGTATGGCTCTCAAACCCGACCAAGCCACGTGCAGATTTAACATCACCGCCTCGTAAAGAAAATTTGAATTTGCCCGCGAAGCGATCTTATTGGCTACATTCAGCAGCTGATAAAATGAATACGGTGCGATATATCGAAAAACATTTTTTTGAAACTACTTATTATTATGACCAACGCTCTAACGCACATATACTCGGTTCACACTATTTCCTAACACCCTGTTTACGGAAACTATTCTCAAACGGCAGCACAGACCAGTACTCCTGGAATCGGCGGAAATTCAAAACCGGAAATATGAAATACAGAGAAACCCCGAAGGAATTTTTACATGCCTCAACAGGACATTTAAAACTGGCCGCACATGAAAAGAAACTGAATTTCCATGTTGTCAGAGGAAAACTTTGGGGCGAAAACCCAAATGTTGGTTTTCGGATCATTTTGTCTTAAAAATTTATCTTGCTAACAGATAGTTCGGAAACATTAGGCTAGATCGCGCGCAATTGAGGTGCAAGAGGTGTTGCCTAAATTCAGGATAAACAATCTGGCATGCTAGAATAATAATACGACAGATTTGATTTACATCCTTTATATCCGAGCCATTACAATTTGAGAGTGGAGTATGAGAAGCTATCATTACAAAACTTTTAACTTCCATTAGTTTTCGTGTTTAGATCTCCCATTATTCGCTCACTGTTTAGAAGAACTCTAAGTGAATATAAAAAGAGAAAAACGTCGTCATTTTAAACTGTAGCGATAGAGGATCAAAGGAGAAAGAAAAGAGGAGGTACAGCGAGTGAGACAGAGGACACGTGAAACGCTTAATAAGAGAGTAGAAAGAGAGAGAGAGAGAACTGTTGAGAATAAAAAATGAGTTTGTCAATTGTGTGCGGCA